>NC_081842.1:12385411-12685411 GCF_963259705.1 Myotis daubentonii | reverse complement strand
GGAACCCCAATATCTGATGACTACAAAATATCTCACAATTAATCTCTTTATACTTGTACTTACGTTGAATACGTGGCAGAATATACTGGCCCACTTAAAACATGCATGTCGGGAGACAAACTTTGATTTATGTTCTTGAAATTACATCCATTTTTATCTCTTAAATCAATTTTGAGCTTTCTTTTTAAATTTACTCTGTATCAAGCATTCATCATTTTCTCATAGAGCTTCCGCCATAGCCCTTTATGGCAATCCAAAGAGACTGTAGCGAAAACCTCATATATATTGACTCTGTTCAACCAACAGTGAAGCCCTCTTAGGGGAATTAGTCATTGCTCAATTGATGTGTATCTAGACAATATGAAATATTTTATTTTCCTTGCTTTTCAGAACTGAATGCTACAAGATATGATTGTGAAAAACCATAAATCCATAATTATAGAATGAGTAGCACCGGGCAACATATGGGACATAATTTCAATTATTGGGAATTTTCTACGAGCCATGAGGAAATTCCATAGGTGATGTAATGCTCCAAGGTGAGCAGATCTCATTTCACACAGTTACTGTGCCTGTATCTCATATGCAGTCAGATGATAAGCATTTGTTGAATGGAGCTGAAGTAGCTCAGGGTTACTTTTTTCTCCCCTCTGATGACTTACTGCACTAAAAATGATATTTAGAGCACTCAAACCGGGGTCATAAGTGGTGTATAGACTTTCCTCGGAGAGATGCTAAACATTGCGTTGCTGCTTTTCATGAGCACTGTTGAAATTTTCCCCTATAAAGACTGACTCTGAAAAATACAATAATCCAAGAACAGAGAAGCCAGATTGGATACATGCAGAGAATTTGTCATTCCAAAAAATTATCTGCTCTCTACACTACTTATCTATCATCGTAATCCTCTTAGCTGAAGGTACAAGATAAGTGAATAATGTTTGAGAGAGTAAGGACTACGGAATAGCCAACACAATCACATATATCAGAATGAAAGTGAAAATAAAAATGGTCACCAATCGAAAACCCTGAGCAGCTTTAAATAGATTTTAAAATAGATGGCTCTTGCGAGGTGTACAATCCTTCTGGAGGTCAGCATGAAAATATTACCAAAAGTTTGAAAAATAGCCCTATGATTTTACTGAGTAACATCACTTATAGGAATTTATCCTTAAAATACAGTGTTTCACCCAAGGACATTTACAAAGATCTCCTTCCCAACATGAGGAAATCAAAAGCAACCTAAGAGCTCATTAATAGGAGATTGCTTTTTTCTTTAGAATCACATGACCATTACAATCAGGTTTTAAAATGCTACAAATATATACTAAGTGAAACACAATATTTTAGTATATATTTATATGGTTAGAAAGATAAACACTATTTGCAGTGGTTTAGGTGGGAAAATTGTGGAAAATTTTATATACTGTGTTTATAATCAGAAAAAATATTATAAAAACACTAGAGGCCTGGTGCATGAATTCGTTCATGGGTGGGGTCCCTTGGCCTTGCCAGGGATCAGGGCCCTCATGGCTGTCTCGCCCAGTCTGGGGGGAGAGACCATGGGAGGTTGGCTGGCTCTGGGAGGTTGGCTGTGGGAGCTCACTGATCGCCTAGCCGGCCAGTGGGAGGGACCGCAGAAGCTTGGCCAGCCATGGGAGGTTGGTTGTGAGAGCGCACTGACCACCAGGGGGCAGCTCCTACATTGAACATCTGCCCCCTGGTGGTCAGTGCACGTCCTAGCAACCAGTCGACTGGTCATTCGGTCAACCGGTTGTAAAGGTCACTTAGGCTTTTATATACATAGATTGTTCTACAGTGCGAACCAAATTGTGTAAGAAATATACCATCTGAAAGCATACATATTATTTCATTTTTGAAGAATATACTCCATAAGAGCAAGGATTTTTATTTTGTTTATATTTGCATTCTAAGCACTAACACACTGCCCAACCCATAGAAAAAGTTAAATAACTGGCATTTAAATGAACATAATCTATTGATCAATGCGGGATTCAATGGGACTTTCAGTTCTCCCCTCCTAGAATTGTGCAGGATTCCAGCAATTAGCTTTATTTGTGACAAAGGGGTAACATTTTCACAAATCGCCCTTTCTTTCTAGGGGGGGAAACAAAAACACTATGGCCTTTCAACCCTACTTATTTAAGTATGTATCCTTCCAAAATAAAAAAGAAATGTACTTCATCTGGGTCTAATTTCATTTCAGAAATGCTATCTTGTCAAAAAAGTATAATTCAGTCAAGTACAAACTAAAACATTTGACTATATTGAATTTACCATTATGGGTTTGTTTCTTCATCTGCCCTTGCTAAAAATAACTGTCATAGTCTGTTCATTTTTGTATGACCTTAGATAGTAATTTGAAAACTCTGTCCCAGGGCCATCTACCTCTAAATATAACAGTAATAAATTCTACTAAAACCAACATCATGTACTGAAATAAGCCTTCTTAAAGCACACGCACACCACCACCACCACCACCACCACCACCATCACCACCCCACAAACACACACAACCTTTCCTTAGTGATTTGGAAGAAAAATAGAAATGGGCATTATTATTCCAGTGAAATAACAAGCAATATAATGTTACTAAACTACCAAGTACATGTTTAGCAGAATTAAATTGTGCTCTAATGATTTCCCTTCAAGGAATATTTTTTTAATATATTTTTATTGATTTTAGAGAGGAAGGGAGAGGGATAGAGAGATAGAAACATCAATGATGAGAGAGAATCATTGATAGACTGCCTCCTGCATGCTCCCTACTGGGGATCAAGCCTGCAACCTAGGCATGTGCTCTTGACCGGAATCAAACCTGGGACCCTTCAATCCGCAGGCCAATGCTCTATCCACTGAGACAAACCGGCTAGGGCAAGGAATATTTTTTTAAATAACATTTTTCCCATTGCAATACCTTTCTTTCAAGAGCACAAAAGACTGCTGAATTTATTCATTACTTCTACAATTTTAAACACCATCACCAAGAACAAAAGAAAACATGAATACATTTTATGGAAAAATAATAAGCTGAAGGAAGTCGACCTAGTTGTGTCTGAATTATTACACCAGCTGCTCTTTATGCAATATCTGATGTCATTGTGAAAACCAGAACTCTCACCTATAGGCTCAGAGGGATGTCCACTGAAGTACAATGTAAGCCAAAAAGCTGTGGTAAGCAAAGACCTGTAGTTGAAACGCACACAATGCTCCAAGTTCTTTCAGAAAACCAGGTGTCAACGTCAATCAAAGGGAGAAAACCCATAAGGAAAAGACAATGCTTAAACTGTAGTCAGTTTAGTCACCATAGAGCTTTCTTCGGTGCCTGATTCTGAAAGCCCTCTATCTCCCACAGGGATTTCCCAAAAAGGAGGGTGACAAATCACAACTCTTGAGAAAAGCAATGTCCTTTTCCTTGATAAACCAATAACATAAAAGAAAAAAAATAAAAGATGTAGTATAGTTACTATTGCCTCACTATAGCACTGATCTCTCTCTGTCGAACTTCTTTTATTGTTTTAACTTGTTCTTAAAAACAAGAATTAGAATCTTACCATCCCTAGGCATCAAATCTCCAAATTAACGATTTAAGGGACCTAACACTTCATTTTGTTTTAAAGAGTAATGTAAATCTCTCTTCCACATCTATTTTCACCAGAGAACAGGGCTGTTAAAATTCAAGGAGTTGGTTCCTATTCCACAACTTTCTAATTCAGTGATTCCTTCATTGAGCCACTCAACAAATATTAATACAGTAATTTAAAAAACCTTATGGATTTCACATGATAAAATAAACACACACACAAAAAAACATTAAAATAAGTGAATAAATTACATAGCTGTGACAAGGAAGTAAGCACTATTTTAAGAAAGGAATGGAATAGAGAGCCCAGAACTCTATCCACATAAATATATTCAACTGATCTTTGACAAAAGAGCCAAAGCAATACAACAGAGCAAAGATAATCTTCTCAACAAATGGAAAAACTGGAAATTCTTATGCAAACAAAAAAAAATGTAAACCTGGACACAGACCTTACACCGAATCACAGACCCACATGTAACATGCAAAACTACAAAACTCCTAGAAGATAACATTGGAGAAAACCTAGGTGAACTTCAGTATGGCAAGAACTTTTAAAATCCAATGCCAAGGGCACAACTATTTTAAAAACATTTGATAAGCTTGACTTCATTAAAATTAAAAATGTCTGCTCTGTGAAAGACAATGTCTAGAGAATAAGAAGGCAAACTGCATACAGACTGGAAGAAAATATTGGCAAAAGACACATAAGACAAAAGACTATAATCCAAACATGTGAAGACCTTTTAAACCTCAACAATGAGAAAACAAACAACCTTACTTAAAAATGGGCCAGAGCCCTAACCGGTTTGGCTAGGTGGATAGAGCATCAGCCTGCGGACTGAAAGGTCCCAGGTTCTATTCCGGTCAAGGGCATGTACCTGGGTTGCGGGCACATCCCCAGTAGGAGGTGTGCAGGAGGCAGCTGATCGATGTTCCTCTCCCATCAATGTTTCTAACTCTCTGTCTCTCTCCCTTCCTCTCTATAAAAAAAAATCAATAAAATATATTTTTAAAAAGAATGGGCCAGAGACATTCACTGACACCTCACCAAAGAATATGTACAGATGGCAAATGCATATTTTAAAATGTTGCACATCACATGTCATCAGGGAAATGCAAATTACAACAAGATACTACCACACTCCTGCTAGAATGGACAAAATCCACAACATTGACAACACTAAATGTTGGGGAGAATGTGAGATGACCAATACTCTCATTCATTGCTGGTGAGAATGCAAAATAGTTCAGATTCTTTGGAAGACAGTTTGGCAGTTGCTTACAAAACTAAGCATACTCATACCACATGACCCAATATTCACACTCCTTGGCATTGAAAACGTATGTCCACAGAAAAACCTGCACATGGATGTTTACAGGAAATGTGTTCATAACCGCCAAAACTTGGAACCAACCAAGATATCCTTCAGAAGGTGAATAGATAAACTATGTTACATCCAGACAAAGGAATATCATTCAGCACTAAAATGAAATGAGCTATCTAACCCAGAAAATAATAGAGCAACCTTAAGTGCATATTACTAAGTGAAAGAAGTAAATTTGCAAAAGCTACATACTGTATAATTCCAACTACATGACATCCTGGAAAAGCAAAACTATGGACACAGGATAAAAATCAAGGATTGGGAAGGAATGTGATGAATAGAAGGAGCATAAAGGATTTTTAGGGCAGTAAAAATATTCTGTATGATACCATAATGATAGATACACATTATTATACATCTGTTCAAATTCACAGAATGTACAACACCATAAGTGAACCATAATGTTGAACCACAGATGTGTGGGGGTAGAGTGTATGTTGGAAATGTCCGTAACTGCTCCCTTAAGTTTGCTGTGAACCTTAAACAGCTTTTAAAAAATAAAGTTTTAATTTAAAAATAATAATAAGTTACATGGCCACACTGAACTTCACAAACTGTCAGGAGGAGGAACTTTTTGTAAAAAGAACTAATAAATAGTCATAATGTTATATTAATTATTGATTTCTCCAAATTAAAAAACTGATCATTAGCATTTTCATCAGTACCCTAATCTGATAGCAATAATTAGTAAGTAAAAGCAGTATCATTTTCAATATTTAGTCAAATAGCATCTATAATAACTACTATGCCAAATTCCTTTCTAAATTTAAAAAAAAAAAAAAACACCAAACACTTGTTTACTTTCCCTATCTTCTAGATATTCCAAGGTTCCAGAGGGAATTAAGTTACCTCCTGGAACTGTATTTTTTTTTCTGTCCATAATTTCTTTTCTTAGGGAAATTAGTGATAAATGCCATCTGGACATTGCCTTTTATTATCAGATGTTTTAATTTCTTGATCATCTGCTCCGGCAAGCTACAGTTTGCCTTCAGTGTTTATTTTCCCTGCCCTGAGAACTGTTGGATTGTTTCTGGCATCTGTTCCTGCGCCTCCCTCTGTTAACGCAGAGGCAAGCAAAGCTTTGGGGATTTGGCAATGCCTCCATCTGCTACAAATCCAATGCTCTTACCGTGTTTTATTGCCGCCGCCCTGGGAAACGGTGTGTTACAGAGCGACGCGCGGACTCGGACTGGCTATCCAGAGGGTAAAATTAATGTTTTCTCATCAAACCGGAGAGCGGGCCTCTGTGTTGGGGATGAAGATGTATCATTTGACCTCTGGAGCCTGTTTTGACAGGTTCCCCCATCAAGAGCCAAGTTTCGGAATTGGGAAGTTTGCTGGGGATGTGGGCACTCCGGTTCATCTTTAAGTACTTTGAGATTTAAGATTTATGATGCTTCCTCCTTCCGCCTCAGTCTTGGATTTCATCTTAGCATGTGCAGGGCTTATGATAAAGTAACCAACTCTTCATTACACACCCACCTCATTTCAAATCGGCTTCCCATGCCCGCAGTCTCTGGTGTCTATGCTGGTCTCCTCCTTCATGCTGTTAGCGCATTTCATTTACTGACTTATCACTCCCAGGCCGGCCTTTCCCCACTAGTGTGTAGATAGATGGCAAACCTAGCCTTTGGGAATTATTTAACATCATTTATCTTGTCCGACTTCCCATTTCCTCCCTGTGTGTTTACCCCACATCACTTGGTTTTCTATTTCAAACTAGAGGAAAACATGACACTTTTATTTTTTAGCTCCTTCTCAAGAGGGCATTTTAAGTGATTTCCCAGAGATTTGAGAATAATTTAAGACAGAGGGTACTCATCCTGAGCCACAAAGCAATCCAGTGGTTTGGTTTGGGATTTTTTTATTATTATTATACTAGTAATGGGATGAAGCAGACAAACTTCAAAACATGATTCCTAAGGAAATGTACAATATCGATAAGATTAACAAAATTTCAGAGTAAATGTGTATACATTTTATTGTCATTTCAGTCTACTTTTTTTACAACTATTATGTTATTGTTGTTGTTTTTAGCTTTTATCCTCAGAAGTGCTTAAAAACCCCTAGAGAATGTCGTACCAACTTTGACTCCTCCTAGGACAATTGCTCATCTTATGAACATACTAGAGGCCCAGCGTACGAAATCACATGAGACCCAGATCCGCCACACCGGCAGGACCCAGACTCCCTCCCGCCACACCGCGAGACCCATCAATGCACCTCCTGCTGACCAGTCGTTTGGTCATTCCGGCATTACGGCATTATGACCACTGGCCTTTTATAATATAGATATGCAAAATCCTCTTCACTGGTGTGTTCCTTCATCAAGTGCCACACTGTGGATGGGAACATCGCCCTCGGTTCCACAGCTTGAATACTGTGGCTTCTATATCATGCAGGGACTCATCTAGCAAGCTCTTTTCAGTGATAAGTGAAGAGTTGCTGCCCAATCTGCCACCCTGCATATGTGTGTCGCACACCTTTTGGGGGCAGGATGACAACTCTTTGTGAAAGAAGATTAATAACAATTCATTCTCACCTCAGGGACTTCCCACTGGCAATTCCCTCTGTCTTGTTATCCACATAGGTCATTCCTTTTTTTTTTTTTAAGGATTTATTCAAAACTCAACTTCTCAGAGACACTTCTCTTACTAAGCTTTAAAATTGCTAACCTCCATTTCCCACATTGCAAACACCCCCAATGCTGCCTCTTTTTTCCCCCATTAGAGTTATTATCATCTGTGTCAGTTCAGGTCTTTCTAGAAGCAGACAACAAGACAGAGTTAGAAGCACAAGAAATTAGTTGCAGGTATTGCCTGTGAAAAATAAAGAAGAGAGGGAGCAGGAGTAGATGGATTGCATGGATGTCTGACAGTTGTGGAAGGAGAGGAAGAAAGAGAGAAGACTGACTAAGAGTTTCAGATTAATGTGAAATTTTGAGCAGTTTTCCATCAGCTCAGCTAAGGCCTCCAGAGCAAAGATGGGCTGCTGAAGGAGTACTGTGATGGGCAGAAATGGGTATGTCCAACTCTTGAGGGCTGCCCAATAAGATCCATTGATTTAGACTTTCCCAAAGATAGGTATGCATCCATCATTTTTGTATTTCCACTGTCTTGCACGTTGCTTGATCCAAACTCAATATAGTTTGACAAATGTGAAAATTCATAAAAGAGATTTCAATATTGCAATAAAAATATTTCCTCCTTTTGAAAGATGCAAGTACCAGAGGTAACTTTGGAGGCTTTTCCTCCTGTTATATTCCTTTTTATGTGTAATGCCATAATAGTTCACAGCTTCAGGTACACAGTGGGTGAATTGTGGAAGTCATCTCTCCAAAGGCGATGTAATACCACCCCAGGAAGCTAAACCACATCTTATCTATGCACGTAACTGAGAGCAAAAGAAAGGCTTTTTTCTTAGAGGAAAATGAAATCTCTGGGGGATAATGGGCTTAAATAGACCAAACTTACAAAGTGGCTTAAATCCTACTGCATGTGGATTACATGGCAGAGAAAAATTGCTGATGGGATTCAAGGTCTCGTACCTTCGGGCCGGCTGTGTTCAATTAAACTGGGCTTCTTGAGAAGTGAAATGCTATCAATAAGAAGCCTGTGGGGAGGTTTAATGGTGACAATGCCTCAAAATTCACTGATAAACCATGCACTGAGCTTAACAGATAAGGTAAGGGCTCAAAGTGAACCTGAAAACCAATTGTTTTATTTGCAGACTGTACAGAGGACCGTATGTGGGAATGAGAACAGATGAGCTGAATGCAAAGGCTGAAGATCATATAAGACTCTAGAACTCCAGGCTCTGGGATTAACAGGGAATTGATCACCATAAGAAAGACATAGACTAATTACTTCTAAAGTGCACTGTATTTCTGCTTTTATGCTAAGTAATGAAGAAACTGGGAATTCAAGTGACTAAATTTATTGACATGTTCCAATCTCCTGTAAATGGTTCTTTAGACACTTCACCATCCCTTAACTTGTGTATTAGTAAGTTTTCTCTAGAGCAGCGGTTCTCAACCTGTGGGTCGCGACCCCTTTGGGGGTCGAACAACCCTTTCACAGGGGACGCCTAAGACCATCAGAAAACACATATATATTGTCTACGGCCATACCACCCTGAACACGCCCGATCTCGTCTGATCTCGGAAGCTAAGCAGGGTCGGACCTGGTTAGTACTTGGATGGGAGAAAACACATATATAATTACATATTGTCTTTGTGATTAATCACTATGCTTTAATTATGTTCAATTTGTAACAATGAAATTGGGGGTCACCACAACATGAGGAATTGTATTAAAGGGTTGTGGCATTAGGAAGTTTGAGAACCACTGCTCTAGAGAAACAGAACCAGTAGGAGATATAGGTATAGATATAGGTGATAGATAGAGATAGAGATAGAGATAGAGATAGAGATAGAGATAGAGATAGAGATAGAGAGAGATAGAGATAGAGATAGAGATAGAGATAGAGATAGAGATAGAGATAGAGATAGAGATAGAGATAGATAGAGATAGAGATAGAGATAGAGATAGAGATAGAGATAGAGATAGAGATGAATATCGATATATTAATATTTATTTTAGGAATAGACTTACATGATTGTTAAGGCTGAGAAGTCTCACAATCTGCCATCTGCAAGCAAGAACCAAGAAAGCTGGTAGTGTAGTTTCAGTCCAAACCCAAAGACCTGAGAAGCCAATGGCATAAATCTCAGTCTAAATCCAAAAGCCAGAGATCCAGGAGCACAGATATCAAGGGCAGGAGAAGACAGATGTTTCAGCTCAGACACGCAAATCCTCCCTTCCTCTGCCTTTTTGTTCTACTCAGGCCCTCAGCAGATTGGATGATGCCCGCCCACACTGGTTAGGGTAATCTTCACTTCCTCTACAGATTCAAGTGCTAATCTCTGGAAACACCCTCACAGGCGCATCCAGAAATAATGTTTCACCAGCTCTTTAGGCATCCCTTAGCACAGCCAAATTGACATAAATTAACCATCAGAACCTGTAATATGTCATTTGCTTGGTGACCCAAATGTTCTAAGTCTTGGGTTTTATAATGAAATATTGAATTTTTTTCCTTTGATAATATTAGTTATTTAAATCTACATTTTTTAAAAAAACAAGTTTTAAAATACTGATGTATATTCTTTTGAAATGAACCTATGGAAATTTACAGACTGGATTTTGCTACCTAGACCCACAGCTGTTTCTTAAAAATAAAGCAACCATGTAAAGTTTTCCCTCAAACCGGAAATAAAACAAACTATCCTTAATTCAGATTATTGGCATTTCGTAATGACTTTAGTCAAGTAGGAAGATTAAAATTGGAAAACTTCTTCCCTCATTAAATGAAGTTTTTCTCAAGACACACTTAATATACTATTTAAAGAATACAGCTTCAATTTTTAGCTTTGTCTACCATGAATAATAGTACCAGCCGAATTCAGTTCCATCTCTGCCTCAGGCATATTGTAAATTTGAAGTCTTTGCAATTTCTCATTCTCTTTAAGTTAAAAATGGACTTGAAATGTCATAAAAATTTCAACCCTCAATAGAAACTGTCTAGCCCAGCACCTATAGAGCCACTATGTCCTATGTAAGACTCATCTGGAGATTTCTCACAAATGATCTTTATAAATCTGTGATTTAAAATAGCACACTTTAAAATAATAAAAATTAATATTTAACCAAATCGTAAAAATGTTGCCACTCATTTGTAGATACTGATTTCACCAATCTTCATTTTGGGAAGATGAAGGATAATAACAGAGAATTAAAAATATCTATTATCTATATATATAAAGCCTAAGCAACCGGCCAACCAGCCAGTAGCTATGACACACACTGACCACCAGGCGGCAGATGCTCAACGCAGGAGCTGAAACCACGGGCCTGGAAACATGGAGCAGACTGATGAATCTCAGAGGGGAGGGAGGGGGCAGGAGGGCAGGAAGTGATTAACCAAAGATTTTATATGCATAGTAGAGGCTCAGTGCATGGATTCGTGCACCAGTGGGGTCCCTCGGCCTGGCCTATGGGGATTGGGCTAAAACCAGCTCTTCAGTATCTACCAAGGGGTCCCAGATTGCAAGAGGGCACAGGCCAGGCCCAGGGACCCCACCAGTGCACGAATCCATGCACCAGGCCTCTAGTAGTATATATATTAGTTCAAAAATGTTGCTATTATAAATATTTATAAAATTGTTATTATTGAAAGAACAACCAAAAAGTTAACTATAAATATAAAGATATATTTATATTTAAAGCATTACCTGTAGGCTAACATTTTATCTTATATAAATTTCACAAAAATTGACAATAAATATCTAAGATCCCCATATATAAATGGGCTAAAATATCAGTGCAAAGTAAGAAATATAGATTAAACAAATGAGTAGGGTATCCTATCTAATAAAAGAGAAACATGGTAATTGGCGTATGACCGATACCCTTTTCATTGGCTAATCAGCGAGATATGCAAATTAACTGTCAGCCAAGATGGCGGCCGGCAGCCAGGCAGCTTGAAACTAACATGAGGCTTGGTTGCCTCAGTGACGGAGGAAACCAGCGTTCCCCGCCTGCCGCTGCCTCTGAGCGGGCAGTTTAAGAAACTCTGTAACAAATACGCCCAACTTCAGCCAGCAGATTCGCAACATTGTAAGCAAAGGCCAGAAACCTACTTTCAGCCGGAGGCCTAAGAGCTGGAGCCAAGCCTCAAGCTAAAGCTGGCCCAGAATTAAAAAAAAAAAAAAAAAAAAAAAAAAGGAAAAAAGGAGCGGTTGGGAGCTTCAGTCACCCCCAGCCTGAAAACAGCCCTCAGCCCCTCACCCAGGCTGGCCAGGCACCCCAGTGGGGACCCCCACCCTGATCCAGGACACCCTTCAGGGCAAACCAGCCAGCCCCCACCCGTGCACCAGGCCTCTACCCTATATAGTAAAAGGGTAATATGCCTCCCAGCACCGGGATCAGCGGAGCCGTGAGGCCTCCCGGCACTGGAATCAGCGTGACAGGGGGCAGCACCCAAACCCCCTGATCGCCCTGCGGCTCTATGTGTGACAGGGGGCGGGGCCACAACCTCCCTATCCACCCTGCTCTGTGCCTGATACGGGGGCGCTCCCCCCCCCCACGGGCCCTGCTCTGTGTGTGACGGGGTAGAGCCATAACCTCCCCATCAGCCCTGCCCTGAGTGTGAGAGTGGCGGCGCCCCAACCCCCTGATCCGCCCTGCTCTGTGGGTGATAGAGGGCAGCACCCCAACCCCCTGATGGGCCCTGCTCTGTGCGTGACAGGGTACAGAGCCCCAACCCCCCTGATGGGCCCTGCTCTGTGTGTGACAGGGGGTTGCTCCACAACCTCCCCATCGACCCTGCCTTGAGTGTGACAGGGGGCGGCGCCCCAACTCCCCAATCGGCCCTGCTCTGAGCCCGACCAGGGGCTGCACCTAGGGATTGGGCCTGCCCTCTGCCACCCGGGAGCAGGCCTAAGCCAGCAGGTTGTTATCTCCCGAGGGGTCCCAGACTGCTAGAGGGCACAGGCCAGGCTGAGGGACCCCCCCCCCCCCGAGTGCACAAATTTTTGTGCACCGGGCCTCTAGTATTTAGTATAACTAAGAGTTATATAAATGGTAATGAGAACAATTATGCTGTTATAGTTTGCTTACATAATTAGAAAGTCAAAACTCTCATCCCAAAGTCAAATGCTAATGAGAATAAGAAAACTACTACACCTGGAATTTTTCTGGAAAATTACTACATTTGTTTTGTAAAACTAAAAAAATATAATTTGAAGTTTGTAAAAATATGGACAAGGGAGGTAGGACATTATAAAGAATGAAAAAAAGTTCTATTGGAATTTTAGAAACAAGCTGTGTTTTTTATTTTATTTTTTTCTTTATTGATTAAGATATTAATCAATATGTGTCCTTATCCTCCCATTGTCCCGCAACTCCCCGCTCGTGCCCTCACCACCCTAGTGTCTGTGTCCATTGGTTATGCTTATATGCATGCATACAAGTCCTTTGGTTGATCTCTCCCCTTTCCCCCGACCCTTCCCTGCCTTCCCTTTTGAGGTTTGATGGTCTGATCAATGCTTCTCTGTCTCTGGATCTGCTTTTGTTCATCAGTTTATGTTGTTGATTATATTCCACAAATGAGTGAGATCATGTGATATTTATCTTTTTCTGACTGATTTTGCTTAGCATAAGATCCATCCATGCTGTTGCAAATGGTAGGAGTTCCTTCCTTTTTACAGCAACATAGTATTCCATTGTGTAGATGTACTACAATTTTCTAATCCACTCATCTGCTGATGGGCACTTAGGCTGTTTCCAAATCTTATCTATTGTAAATTGTGCTGCTATGAACGTAGGGGTGCGTATATTCTTTCTGATTGGTGTTTCTAGTTTCTTGGGACATATTCCTAGAAGTGGGATTATTGGGTCAAATGGGAGTTCCGCTTTTAGTTTTTTCAGGAAACTCCATACTGTTCTCCATAGTGGCTGCACCAGTCTGCATTCCCACCAGCAGTGCACGAGGGTTCCTTTTTCTCCACATCCTCACCAGCATTTGTCGTTTGTTGATTTGTTGATGATAGCCATTCTGACAGGTGTGAGATGGTATCTCATTGTTGTTTTGATTTGCATCTCTCGGATGATCAGTGACTTTGAGCATGTTTTCATATGTCTCTTGGCCTTCTGTATGTCCTCTTTCAAAAAGTATCTATTTGGTCCATTGCCCATTTTTTGATTGGATTGTTTTTTATTTTTAATGGACTTTATTTTTGTTGTAACATCTTTTGAACAAGAAATTACGTTGATAAATATATATTTCCCAGATGCTAGACTTGTTGACAAATGAATATGATTTTCAGTAGATTCATCCAAACCCTGTCATAGCTGTAGCTTCTGTATGCTGGAGCTACTTGCTTTTTATAAAGAACTTTTTTTTTTATTTTATAGCTTCCATTATTCTGTATGTTTTCAACTTCTGAAATGTGCAACATGAAATTTTTCTGGCTAAGATTTTTCTATTTAAATGGCCTATTTGGGGGGGAACCCAAAGGCTTATAGAAAAAGTTATAATGTTTTACAGAGAGCAAAAGGTAGTGCAGAAAGATTGAATTCAAAAATGTTGACTTACGAATATTCAAGGCAAAATAGAGCCTACACTGGATGTTAGCTGCTGGTTTTGTGTAACCTTCATTACACCACAATTCCAAACACTTGAGTTACTTGACAGCAACAGCAGCAACAAGAAACATTGAGCCTTCTCTATGGCTGGCATCCAGCAGCCATTCTTGCATTTAACCCTCCTGCAGCCCTATGAGGAGAGTCTATGATCAATCCCATCTCATACATGAAGAAACGTGGTCTCCAAGGCATCCAGGAATCTGCAGGAGGTGAGCTGAGGACATGGGGGTCCAATCCAAGTCATCCTGACCTTGGAGCTGGAGCTTTGACCTGAGATTCCCTTCCTCTCCTTAAGTTTCTTTGTCACTTCTGTTGGCCTATGTACCATGTGCTTCACTGAATCTCTCATTCAGCCCTACCTGATTTGTTTCAGTGGATAGAGCCTCAGCCTGCTGACCAAAGAGTCCTGGGTTGGATTCCAGTCAAGGGCATGTACCTCAATTGCAGACTCCTCCCTGGCCCCAGCCCTTGTCAGGGCTCACACAGGAGGAAACCAATCAATGTGAGACACATCAATATTTCTCTCTGTCTTTCCCATTCTCTTTCACTCTCTAAAAATCAATGGAAAAATATCCTCAGGTGAGGATAAAAAAAAATCTCTCATTCAGTAACCATGGTGCCTATAATATACCCTCAAGATAGCACCCATTCACTCCTCTGACAAATCATTCCTGAGCATCTTAATTTAATTTAAAGTGAAAGGTCTTCCCTTCATAAAGCTTGAGGTCACACCTAGCTTGAAAGATTCTATTTGGGGAGACACATAAGAGCTCTTCTCTTTCCCTAGTGCACTAGTCTACTAGGCCTCCTCCTCCACTCACCAGCTTGGATTCTGACCCATATAGGATTAGGCATCCAAAGTGAGAGGATTACAGGCAATTGAATACTATTTTAGAGGGGTGCAGTAGAACGCCCTCTATTGGCGACTTTCTGCTTCCGCCTCAGCCCCTGAGCTGCTGGCAGGTCTTTCTACAGACAGCTCTGGGAGGATCTCTCACTGTGGGCTGTGGGCACAGAAAACACACACATTCGCTTTACCATCAGTAGAAGCCATCTTCAGCGCAACACAGCCTGTCTTTTTCTCTTCCCTCTCTCTCTTTGGCAGATGGAGACACACCTCCCATTGCAACCCTTGGGCTCCCTAAAACCAGAAGACACATATAAACTCCTCAGCTCTCCTAGTAATTTTCTTCATTACCTCTCCCTTCCCTAAAATAAAGGGTAAATATCTCTTTCTTCTTACCCAGGCTGTGGTGGAAGGAGAGGGGCAGCAATAGGGAGGGGGCACACAGCATTTCAACAATATTTCAAATAATTCTATTGCTCCAGACTCCTTTTAATGGTAGTGGTTGGTAACCCCTAACACTGGCCCCTCTTTATGATAAATGACTGCTCTCCACCTATGTGGGGCTAGGGACATTGAGATAACAAGAATTATATTTTAATAATTTAATGCATAAACAACCTATTTCTTTCCAGAAACTCTCTCCTGTCCAGTACCAGTTTGCTCTATGACCCTAGGTCCTGACATTTGTGATCTTACACTGATCCTCTCACTTGGAATTGACAGCACAAAGGTGAGATTTTTTAAATGTATTCTCAGTACCTGAACCAGTACTTATTACATCCTCAGTAGATGTTGAAATAAAAGAATGACTCCCTCCAGAAACAAAGGGACTCAACTCAATTTCCCCTTAGTCAATCTCCTTTTAACCTTGAGCTCCTCTTCTGAATCCTGATTAATGTCTCAAACATCTGCTTGCAAATATTAAAATGCATTAATAGGCTCAGCCTTCTAATGTCACTCTGAGAAATGATGGAGAGAGAGATTTCTATAAAATCACAGCTGTCCAGAAATGGAAATTATGCCTCCCAATGAGCTGTCTGTAATTAGACATCGTCAAGTAGGACTGAATAATCAGAAGTTGGCCACACTTGCCCAGCTGGTGTAGCTCAGTAGTGGAGCATCGACCTATGATCCAGGAGGTCAAGATTTGATTCCAGATCAAGACAAATGCCGGGGTTGTGGTCTCCATCCCAAATAGGAGGCAGCCGATTGATGATTATCTCTCATCATTGATGTTTCTATCTCTCTCTCCCTCTCCCTTAATTTCTCTGAAATAAATAAAAACATACTTTAAAATTTTTTAAGTTGACTATACTTTAGAGCTCAGTAATGCCATAAGACAATAAAAATATTACTTATTTTCAATAGACATCTCAATTGGATTGAGAAGTGAATTAAGGCATGATACGAAAGGCGGCCTCAAAAATGGCCTTCGATGATTGCTGCTTCCTGGTATTCATGCTTTTCCTTATGAAATGCAGGCGAACCTAATGATCTTCTTCCAAAGAATAGGATATGACAAAACTGATGGGATGTCAGTGCTGAGTTAGGTTATAAAAAGAATGGGAGATTCATCTTGGGTTCTCTCTGTCTCTCTCTTGCTTGCTCACTCTGAGGGAAGACACATATCAGGGAATGAAGGGTGTCCCCTGGCTAAGAGTCAGCAAGGAACTGAGGCCACCTGCCCAAAGCCTGTGAGTAACCAAACAACCAAATGAGTGAACTCAGAAACACATCCGGCTGCCCCACCCCCTCCCACCAGTGGAGTCTTCAGAGGGGACCACACCTTTAGTGCAACCCCATGAGAGACTTTGAGTGACAGGTGCCCAGCCAAGCCACACCCAGATTTCTCACTCACAGGAAATGTGAGACAATCTTATTTTAAGTGGCAATATTTGGGGGTAATTTTCTATGCAGCAACAAAAAAACAAAACAAACATTTATACATAAATATGTAAATAAATTGCAATCCGTGCATTTTGCTTAGAGAGCAAAGCTTACACATTTTTTTTCTAATGTATTAAGATTGTTATTTTTAATAAGTACAAAAACCAAAAGGATTTTATATTTAGTGTTGAGTCTACCAGAAATTTGCTATAAACATAACACAGAATTAAATGAATATGTTGAGTAAATAGATTGTTTCATCATCAAAGAATTAATCAGATTAATTCCTTAAAAACATCTAGCTTTCTATAGCCTCCGAAGGTTTTTACATGTAGTATTTCTCTAATCTCTTAATAGTTCTGTAATGTAGATATTTTATTAAGTTTAATTACATGCAAGAACAAAGCTCGAAGTTTGTGATCTCATGCTTACATGACTCACACTGTTTGTTTACTTGGAAAGCTTTGCACCCCACCTTTATCCAACAAACCCAGTTTCCCTTCATCTGCCTCTTGGTTTGGTCCCTAACCCTCACAGAATTAATTTCTCCCATCATCTGTACAGACATATTCCTGCTAGAGCTTTCACAGGACCATTGCTTTTCCACAGTGGATTCATTCTCATTGACTGTAAGTTTCTATTAAGCAGAAGTGATTTTTTTTTTCAGATCCTTAACACCTATTATAATATCTGATATACAGTAGGTGCTTAATAAATGATTTTCACATTATTGAAAAATGTATTCAATTATGCACTTTCAATGGCAGTGAAATCACTGCCAACAGGGCAAAAAAACTGGCTCTTGGGGAGAGGGTTGAAAAAAATCTAAAAGAATTACATACACAATATATGATTATCAATTTACTATAGTACACAGCAGGTACAGAGTATGTCTGTGAAATTAAATTTCAATGAGGATGAGCTAATTAGAAAAAAAGTATTTAAAAAGTCTTCTTGAGCCCTGGTTGGTTTTGCTCAGTGGATAGACCATCGGCCTGCAGACTGGAGGGTGCCGAGTTTAATTCCAGTCCAGGGCACATGCTCAAGTTGTGGGTTCGATTACCAGTAGGGGGCATGCAGGAGGCAGCTGATCAATGATTCTCTCTCATCCTTGATGTTTCTGTCTCTCTCTCCCTCTCTCTTCCTTTCTGAAATCAATAAGATATATTTAAAAAAATAAAGTCTTCTTGGGAAGGCAAAATGAAAAAGGTTGAAAAACATTGTATTAAATGAGTTGTGCAGAGTCCCAGAAGCAGGACTTGGAGGCAGACTTTTTTCTTGAGTTCAATGTTATTTTTGTAATGCCACAGACACTCCAACAGTTAATAGAAAAAAAAAAACAGAGAGAAAGTTAACCAACATAACTTCTCTGAAAACCAAGATAATACATAAGCTATACTTAAATAAGACTAGAGGCCTGGTGAACGAATTTATGTACGGGTAAGGTCCCTACACCTGGCAGCGATCAGGGCTGATCTGTGGGGTGACTGGAAGGGTGATCAGGTCCCCTACTTACACCCACTTTGGCTGGCCTGGTGCCTCCCACTTGCCAGCCCTGCTTCCCACCACCACCGGTCTGGGGCTGCAGGTTGGGGGCAGCTCCTGCATCAAGCATCTGCCCCCTGGTGGTCAGTGCACATCATAGTGACTGGTTGTTCCGCAGGTCATTCTGCCGTTCAGTTGATTTGCATATTAGGGTTTTATATAGATCTATATTTCTGTGTACCTTATTTTTATTTCATTTCACTATTTAAAAACATCACTCAAAATTTACGAACCTTTCTGTATATTGTGAGCTCATACACACATGCACACATGTGTACAACTATACACATATACATGTGCACATGGGTATACACATAGACATGCACGCACACATGCACACATATACATATGCACGCATCTATACACATACATATGCACACTTAGGCCAGGGATTGTAGATACCTTTTTATTATGTAGGGAGTTGACAGTGGTAATCATTCGATTTCTCCCAGTGAAGCTAGCCTCTGCTAGCATCCCCAGCCCATTAACAATCACCTCCAGTTCACAGTGCAAACGGATCTCCTGCTGTCACGTCGGATTAAGGCTTTCCTTAGCCTTTTTGAATCACTCCATGACTAAAAATCAATTGGTAGAACTGCACTACAGCTGCCTATCATCCATCTGAATCAGCTTCATCGTGACCATTTGTCAAAACCAGTGCCAAATACCTTAGAAAATTTGTCAAAATAATGGTAACGCTGCTCAACATTCAGTGTACAAGAGATTTGTGCAAAAGTCCCTGTCATAAAAAATCCACACCTCAGAATACCTATTGTGAGTTATTATATGCAGAAGGCAGGACTGAGCATTTGCTACCTGGATGCTAAAAATCCATGCAATCTGAGTGAAACAATGAGGAAGAAGACTTAGATCCAATTTATAGAAGCTACAGATCCAGCCTATTTCCACAAAGGCACAGGGAAACCACATGTTTATGAAAATTAACTTAAATGATTCCTTTTTTTATCCACAAGAGATTTTTTTTAGAAACTAAACACATCAAGGTAAAAAAAAAACAAACTAACAATATCTAGGCAGTTTTAAACATCCAGTGAAGTTTTACACTCTCTATGCATATTGTTAATGATGGATAACTTTGACCAAAAGCATCGTTTTCATTAAATATATGTGTTAAAAGTTTACCCTTTCCTCTGAAATAACACCTTCTGCCTAATAAGCTCAGAAATCAATAACATCTCATTTTAATACTCTAATCAGTTTTTGTCCAGTGACTATAAAGAAGTGTAAAGATTTAAAGAATGAAAGTGAAAATCTGTATTTTAAATATTTCAGGAGGCACAACTTATTGTGGCTCTTTTTTTTTTCCTAAAAGGGGAAATAAGATTACCCCCTAACAGGAGTAATATTAGCTTCCAGCAGCCATTTTATGTATTTTCATATTTTTTTAAATACATTTTTATTTATTTTAGAGAGGAAGGGAGAGAGAGATAGAAACATCTATGATGAGAATCATTGATCAGCTGCCTACTGCACGCCCCCTACTGGAGAATGAGCCTGCAACCCAGGCAATGTGCCCTGACCAGGAATTGAAACGTGACCTCCTGGTTCATAGGTTGATGCTCAGAGGCAAGGTGAAACTGATTTTTCTTCCAGTTGCATTGTTGGGCCCTATGATGGAACTTGACATTTTAACAATTAATTTTTCCAGGTAAAAATAATTTTTTGTTCATTTCTAATAGGAAGAGAATGATTTGCTTAGCATTATAAAAAGCCACGAAAGAATGGGTTTCTTCTGGCCTATGAAGAAACAGAACTCAAAGAACTCAATGTCACCTCAGCAGACAGTGGAGTGTTAACAAAAGCAACTGATCATAACTCACAAATACCCACATGGGCGCAATGGTTTCACTTCCTTTATTTTTTCAGTTTTTTATTGTCTCCTTCATAGAAATTTTTATTAAGAATTATGAAGATTGCCGAAACCGGTTTGGCTCAGTGGATAGAGCGTCGGCCTGCGGACTGAAGGGTCCCAGGTTCGACTCCGGTCAAGGGCATGTACCTGGGTTGCGGGCATATCCCCAGTAGGAGATGTGCAGGAGGCAGCTGATCGATGTTTCTCTCTCATCAATGTTTCTAACTCTCTATCTCTCTCCCTTCCTCTCTGTAAAAAATCAATAAAATATTTAAAAAAAAAAGAATTATGAAGATTGATGATATAGAAGATTGATGTGGTCAGATACTATGTCATCAACGCCTACATTCTTACAGTAAATTCAACTAGTTATCCATTATACCAAAAGCTGCAGCACTCTACAGATGTCTCTCTTTACTTTCTCAAACACCCACTGCTTCCCCCTTCCTGGATTTGGTATACATTTGTCTGACCTTAAACCAATGTTCACTTTTTATCCTTTGCTCTGTGGAGCTAAGGGGCCAGTTTACAATACAAGGAGCTTCTCTTTCACTACTTTCCACATCCCCACATTGAGTGCCAAGTGCAGGGCATGTGCCCACATGCTGCCGGCCTTCCTCTGCAGCAGAGGCAGAGTGAGGGGAGCTGCAAACGAAGAGCAGCCTACAGGGAGTGTCCGGTCTTTCTCAGGCTTCCTTCGTCCTTGCTTCTGTACTTGTCATACACTGCTCTCTCAAACTGTCTTGAAAGCATGTTAAGTAAAAATACTGCTGTTGTTCTTCTGCCCAGTTAAAAATATACTTGGAATACTATTTTTATTTGCTCAATATAGGTTTTAGATACGTAAGTTCAGAAATGTTCCATATTTAGTTCTAAATTAGTGTTGCATTTTTTTTAATATGGTAGCAGAATTTAACAGGTGTTGGTTCAAAACCTTGGGAACTTCCTGGGTGAAATCTGAAACTGTCCCTGTACATGGAGGGTAATAAGAGACCAAAAAAAGAGGCAGACCATTTCAGATTTGTAGGTAGGCAGATAGGTGGATGGATGGATGGATAGAAAAATAATTGGTAGATAGGCAGATGATAAATGATGGACAGATACACTAGATAGATGATAGATAGATGACAGATAGATAGATAGATAGATAGATAGATAGATAGATAGATGATAGATAGATATAATAGATAGAAGATAGATGACGTTAGATAGATAGGTAGATAGATAGATAAATAAATAGATCTGTAATTCAAGTTGGTCCACACTTCAAGCTTCACATCAATCTCAGGATATTATTCTTTCAAAATTATCTTTATATTTCATTATGCTGGGAGCCCTGGACACAAAGATGACCAAACGGCAGATCCTACCTTTAAGGAGTTCATAGTCTAAGAAAGAAAAGAATCATTATACTACCACAGACCAAAGGTGACAGAAAAATAGTGGTCAGAAAAGGGAGGGAAAAAAGCAGGCTTCTATAATATTGCTATTATAAAATATCATTTCTTATATATTTAAATCTGAAATGTCTAGGCTGATTGAGGAGGGGTTTCCCTCTCAGTTTTTTAGCCCAGTTGAGGGCAGAGATGTGGGGTGGTGAGGATGTGTACAGACAGCACAGGAGCCCGGGAAGCCAGCCTCATGCAGTGTATGCCCAAGGACTTGGTTTGACTCTTATCGCTGGCACTTAAGAACTTTGAAGGATTGGGAAAGTTAATTATAGTTCAATAACCACATAACTGATGCTGGCCTCAATCTTCTTATTCCCAACTTGAAACACACACAGCCCCTCTTATAAATTAAACATTTTTTCTATCAAAAGTCTGTTGTATTTTAATTAAAACTGGTATTTTTCCGTGGTTCCTAGACGCTGGGCATTTTCTAAGTAATTTATAGCATTTTATCATTTAAAACTCACCAAACCTAAGTCTAATTTCCACGTCACTCTTGAGAAAATTGTAAGGCAAAATACCAAAGCCCCAGAGCTGATCAGTGGTGGATTTTAAAATCAAACCCAGATGGCCAGACTGAAGAGCCTGCCCTTGAAACCACCTCATTATAGTCCCCTCATAGTTCCCATTTTTGTTAATGCATTTGACTCTATATTAGATCAAATATTTGCTCCAGAAGTGACATTTAAAAGCTTGAGCCACTTTAAAGCATGGCTAGTTCTAAGTAAATACTTTTCAAAGCAAATAATCTGAGCTCATTTTTCCTGTTTTCACCACTGAAACAATTCAGTTTTGTTAGATTATTAGATAGCTCGCCAAATGTATGACCAATAGTAGTAAAGAAAGAATTCCCTCCCCAAATTGCCATCTGATTTAATGGCATTTTTAAATTTGTGTGGATCTCTGATTTTACTTAGCTTTTAATACTTCATCAGGAGGAATGATGCTCAAACCCCATCAAAGCAATTTTTGTAATACTCCAGATGTGTGGATAAGCAGACTATCTCACCATTTCTAATTTTCTTGTTCACTACTATCTGCTACTTTCTTCCCAAAATATTTTATGAAAGCATAGTTTTATTTCAAAAAGTTGTTTTATTTTTATAACTAGAAGCCTGGTGCACAAATTCATGCACCAGTAGGGTCCCTTGGCCTGGCCTGCAGGATTGGGCCGAAACCAGCTCTCCAACATCCCCCAAGGGGTCCTGGATTGCGAGAGGGTGCAGGCCAGGCTGAGGGACCCCACCAGTGCACAATAGAGTCCAGGGAGGGATGCAGGAGGTTGGCCAGCCAGGGAGGTATCACAGGAGGGCTCCGGAGTATGTCCAACCCATCTCGCTCAGTCCCAATCAGCCAGACACCAGCAGCAGGCTAACCTACTGGTCAGAACGTCTGCCCCCAGGTGGTCAGTGCACATCATAGTGACTGGTTGACTGGTCGACTGTCTGCCCCTTGGTGGTCAGTGCATGTCATAGTGAAGCAGTTGAGCGGCCTTAGCATATCATTAGCATATTACACTTTGATTGGTTGAACAGATGACCACACACTTAGCATCTTAGGCTTTTATTATATAGGATAAAATCATTTTGCCTGCCTAAATGGGTTTATAATACATATGCTTTTGCAGACCTACTTTTATTTTTTTATTGAGGTATAAAGCACAAGTAATAAAAAAAAATCACACCTCTTAACATCTCAGTTTGATTAATGTTAATAAAACACACACATACACACATAATCAGCATATATCCTTTTGCCCAAAGCTACTTTTAAAGCTAAACATCTTTAAAACTAACTCTACCTTTTATGGGAAGGTTCAAACTCAGCCCACTTCTCCATTATCCCTTTTTCTCCCCCTGACTGCTGCCCACTTCTCCTTGGATGATGATGATAGTGGCAGGCACTGGCTGGAGCCAGGATTTGGTGGGACTGAAGCTGGCAGTCCTCACAGCAACTGCAAGCGGCAAACACCAGAGAACCAAGCCAGGGACAGTGCAGCTCTGATGCAGACCTGGAGACGGAGGGAAGGTCTGGTGTGTCCCAAAGTCAGAGGGCTCAGA
Organism: Myotis daubentonii; assembly: GCF_963259705.1. NCBI lineage: Eukaryota > Metazoa > Chordata > Mammalia > Chiroptera > Vespertilionidae > Myotis > Myotis daubentonii. Next base: position 12,661,550 of record NC_081842.1, on the reverse strand, counting down.
AGTGCGTTACAAAGTTGGAATTTGGAGTGCTGGTCTAGGAGATGAGAACAACTTAGGAATAAACAGGGCAGAGAGGGGGTGACCCAATGGGGCAGAGAGGGGGTGACCCACGGCGAATTACTTGGAAATATTGTTACTTGTTCTTAATTTTAAGAGATAGCTGACTACTTAGGAAATGAATGGTTTCTAACAAACAGAAAAGAGCTGTTGGGAGAAGGCACGCACCTGACATGAGCTTGAGCCCTCTGCCCCCACACAACACAGTTCTCTCTAATTTCATTCTGCATGTGTCCAGCCAGCCTCTCACCTTTTAGTTTCATTTTACATTTCTTGCTCTGAGCTCATGCCTGAGCCATCAAGACAGACTTGGACTTCCTGATTCAGGGTTCTGTTTCTTGCAACATGCCTGGCCCCTCCTCTGGCACTTCTCCCCTGATCCAACTTCATCCCTGGGACTTACCTATGAAACCGAATGAAAACGCTGCATATGACAGACACTATACCACAAAGATCATCCATATACAATTTAGTGAATATTAACTGAATAAACATGTCCAGAGGAAATGTGGTAAATAACCAGTCTATAAAAGGGCCACAGTAGAGATTGTTGATTTTGGATGTTTTATTTTTGGTGCAGTACAAGTTCTTAGAAAGTTGGAATATTATAATTTCTGAAGACAGTACTGCAATCAGTTGGACATAATACAAACACAATGAAGTTTTATTTATGTAATTATCTAAAGGCAAATTTACATAAATGGTACTGAAAATCTGATGTTTCATTTCTTAACTTACCCAAATAAACACATGGAATCACAAAATGAAACTCTAATTCTCCCTTCATTTCCAATGATCAACATGAACAAGCTTTAATTGGGCAATTTCTCATTTGCAGATGTTTCAAATGTTTAGTTCATTAACTCAAATGGTTTTATCTAGCCAATATAATTTATAAAAGTGTTATTTTTAACAGCAGATAGGAATTTGGTAATAGTTTAGTATAGTGATCCCAAAATTAATTTTAAAAGTCAATCTAAAAAGACATTTAAATTTACTATCTTTCTGTTTTAACAAATGCAAACTTCTTAAAAACGGATTCAAAAATAATGTGTATAAACTGGAAAATGCTTTTATTTTCTTACTCCAATTTAAAAATAATCATTTTCCTTCTCTCTCTCTCTCTCTCTCTCTCTCTCTCTCTCTCTCTCTCTCTATATATATATATATATATATATATATATATATATATATATATATATATATATAATTTATTTCAGAGTGGAAGGAAGAGGGAGAAAGAGATAGAAATATCAATGATGAATCAATGACGAATCACTGATAGGCTGCCTCCTGCACATCCCCTCCTAGGGGTCAAGTCCATCACCCAGGAGTGTGACCTGACCAGGAATTGAACCTTGACCTCCTGGATCCATAGGTCAACACTCAACCACTATGAGCCACACTGGTCGGGCTTTTCCTTTTCTCTTTACTATCAAAATCAAACTGTATTCTTTACTTACTGAGTCAAAATTACACATGGAAAAAAAACTATCAAGGGCTTACAGTAAAGTTAGAATATGTTTCTGCACTAAGGCTTTACTTGAGATCTTTAAAAAAATAAGTTTTTACATCTCACAAGAAACTTTAGACTTGGAAATATGTATGGAAATATTTTTTCCAAAAAAATGAGAAATCAGTTATAAAGCGGATGAATATAAATGCTAATTCAAATGTGGAGCTTTTGCTTTTTAAAATCTTATTGACTACTGAGTATTTAGGAAAGATGATTTGATATTTCTTGAAAGATTATTTAATATTTATTGAAATATGTGCTTTAAATTGACTAGTTCATTATGTGTGTATTCACTCTATCATATTACAGCAAAGTAAATCTCTATGCCTTTCAAAATAAGTTTTTGCTCCCTTAAATCCCAACTCTATGGAATGATTGCTGTTTGGATGACATTTTTTTCCTATAACAATGCATGATTTTTTAAAACTCAAATGTTATAATTTATCCTTATCAAACATTTAACTCTAAGCTCTATGAAGAAATGTCTTTTAAGGAGGATTTCTCAACTCACAAATGTTCCTTTCTAGGTTATTTACATATGGACAATTGTTTTCTTCACAAGGAAACCAGATCTGCCTAAGGAAATGTTTCAATAAAGCATTTGCTTCAAAAAGATCTTTTCTACCATATGGAATAGACCATTCTAGTCAAAATTTGTAATTATTAAAGAATCAGTATGTTCAGCCTCCCTGTGTCTCTCTGTATGATTGGTGCAATGCATGAGACCTCATTCAAATAACAAGTACGTAGATTGCAAACAAGAGTCTTGAACCCATTTGGTCAAAATGAGAATTCCTTGGATAAGTGATCTTTCACTCACATGCCTAATCTACTAAAAAAAGATAGAAATACTATGGGTTGACCTAGTCATATAACAAGGGCTGTAAGAGCTAACTAGCATTTATAGAGGACTTGCCACAACCCAGATCTTATTCATATCATCATTTTTAATTTTCTGAATAACCACAGTATTATTGAATTCTTACATTGTAAAGCAGGAAAGAAAGCTCAGAGAAGTCATGTACCCCAAAGCTCTCTGTGAGAAGTGAATCCAGAAATCAAAACTCAGATCTCTCTATCCAAAGTCCACACTCTTAAGCATTGGCAATTGCCAATCATCAATGATTAACATGTCATATTTTAAATAGGATAAATTGTTAGACTGTATACTTTTTTGTCAAAATAAATAATACATAAGGAAATAGCGTAGGATGATATTACTATAAGTACTTTATATATATATATAATATTGCTAGTGTTTACTGAGCACCATTTTCATATAATGTTTTCATTTATTCATTCACTCGATAAACATAAGCTAGTGATTGTTCTATAAATTTTTTACTTGTAGAACCTGAAAAATTAGTGCTCATTTCACTGATTTCAAAACAAAGTTTAACATAACTTCTGTCTCAGAACTAATTTTAGCATTGCCTCACCTAAAATCATGTCTATTGCTTCATAATAGTGACATAATGAGACATTGACTCCGTTTTCTCCTATATAATGACTGAATAGTAAATTAATCACCAAAAAGTGGACATACTTTGGTTGTTGGGTGATCTTGAAAAATACAAGGAACATGCTGAAAGGCATTATTTATAATGATTTTAAGTACGTGTTTTATATTTCCCTCTGCCCCTCTAAAAGCTATTCACCTCTAGGGTAAAAGCTTGATGCGTCCCGTGCTTTCTCTGCTCATTCAATCTAAAGAGCCACAAAAGCATTCTCAATTCCGTTATGTCCAGCCCAAGAGAGTAATTGAAAATCTGATCTTGAGTTAATGTTTTCTCTCCTCACCAATTTCAGGCTTGCTTCATGCCGGAAGCCACAGTAAGTTTTTTCCCTGTCCATCTTTATTATAATTTTCTCTCCTCCCCATCCTCATGCCAAGCTTGCTAGTAGTTTTACGCTTCCTCATCCAACTCAGCAACCCCACTCCTAAGTATTCACCCAAGAGAATTAAAAACTGATGTTCATGTAAACTTTGTACACAAATGTTTATAGCAACGTTATTCATAATCACTATAAACTGGAAACAACCTACATGTCCTTCAACAGGTGAATAAATAAATACATTTTGGTCTGTTCCCACAATGTAATACTATCTACACTAATAAAAGAGAAAAATGGTAATTGGTGTACAACGCTACCCTTTTCATTGGCTAATCAGGGCTATATGCAAATTAACTGCCAACTAAGATTGGCAGTTAACTGCCAACTAAGATTGGCAGTTAACTGCCAACAAGATGGCGGTTAATTTGCATATGTAGGCACAATGCAGGGAGGCGAAAGGGAAAGCAGGAAGAAGCCCCCTGCCACTGACAGTGATCGGAAACCCAGGGGGGAGCTAAGAGCTGGGGGGCAGGGCAAAGGCGGCCCTGGGGCCGCCTTTGCCCTGCCCCCCAGCCATGGTCGGAGAATCAGGCGCCTTTGCCGCCCTGGCCAGTGATAGCAGGAAGTAGGGGTGGAGCCAGCAATGGGAGCTGGGCACGGTCGAAGCTGGCAGTCCCAGGAGCTAGGGGCCCTTGCCTGGGCCTAAAGCGAAGCCCACAATCGTGGGGCCGCTGCAGCTGCGGGTCCCCGCTGCCCGGGCCGGACGCCTAGGCCAGAGGCGTTAGGCCTGGGCAGGGGCGGAGCCTGCAACCGCGGGGAGCTGGGGGTCCCACGCCCAGGCCTGACACCTCTGCCGGAGGCCTCAGGCCTGGTCAAGGGGCCGATCCGGTGATTGATGATCAGAGGGTGATGAGGGTCAACTCCTCTGGCGGAGGCGTCAGGCCTGGGCAAGGGGCCGATCAGGTGATCGGAGGGTGATGAGGGTCTACGCCTCTGGCTGAGGCATCAGGCCTGGGCAAGGGGCAGAGCCAGTGATGGGGGGAAATGAGGGTCCCCTGCCCAGACCTGACGCCTCTGTCAGAGGCGTCAGGCCTGGGCAAGGGGCCGATCCTGCGATTGGAGGGTGATGGGGGTCAACGCCTGAGGGCTCCCAGTATGTGAGAGGGGGCAGGCTGGGCTGAGGGACACTACCCCCACACACACACCCAGTGCACGAATTTCGTGCACCTTGCCCCTAGTTCAAAAATAAAAAGGAACAACTAAGTTTGCACAAAAATATGGGTGAATTTTAATGTGCTTTGCAAAGTAAAATAAGCCAGATGAAAAATGCTTACCTAGAGTATGACTCTGTTTATGTGACATTCCAGAAAATGCAAAACTATATGAACAGAAAAGAGATTGGTGGTTTCCAGGGGTTGGAGATTGTGGTTAAGGAACCACTGAGGGCTTTCTTAAGGTGACGAACAGTTCTGTATGGTGCTGGAACGGTGGATACATGACTCTATGAAATCTACAGAACTATACATCACAAATAGTGGATTTCACTGTCACAAATTTTTAAAATATAGTTAATCAGGATGTCAAGGGAACACTAGAGAGAATGCTCTGATAGATGAATATAACTGCTTGTTATTATATAACCTCACTGAAGGGGTAAAGAATAAAATGTCCTAAGTTACTTTAAAAATAGTGTTTCGACTTGGTAGTGTATGTCTGAGAACAAAAAGAACTGCGAACAACCATTGTACTCCCTATTATTTCTTACAGAAGTACACATTAAAAATTCTGAAACAACTTCATATTGTTGATAAATGAGAGCTATTTTTCTCACTGTAGGAGAAAGTTACAAATAAGAAAAAAATGCTAGAATAAAATGGTGCTGCTGGATTGAGGTTGTATAAATTAATATGAATTCATGTTTATTTTAATAAACAGATGGATATACATAAATAGAAATAAGTATAGATATTGGCTTATACATGGGTTAGTAAACTTATAACATTTCTTCATTTTATCCACTGAAAAGACCCAGAAACAGTGACACTCCAGTAGCAATGAGCACACCTGGCTCCAGGTATTGGTATTTATGTGTATTTTTTAATATATTTTTATTGATTTCAGAGAGGCAGGGACAGGGAGAGAGAGACCGAAACATCAATCATGAGAGCAAATCACCTATCAGCCACCTCCTGCACTCCCCTCATTGAGAACTGAGCACCCAACCCAGGCATGTGCCCTAGCTGAGAATTAAACCATGGCCTCCTGGTTTATAGGTTGACACTCAACCACTGAGACATACCAGCTGCTCCAGGTACTGGTTTTTAAATGTCATTCTTCATCAAAAGGGGAATGGTTGACTAGCTCTGGATCAAGCAAAAGACAAGATGCCCTGGGAGAGTTTGTAGTCTCAGAAACTGAGGAAGTGCTCAGAACACAAATGGATAAACACAAATCAAAGGGACACAGGAGCTGACCTAGAGGCGCCGCCAATGGCAAAAGCTGTAACCAAGTAACCCAAAAAAATAAATATTGAATTATTTATCGAGGAATAAAATAAACATCCAAGATGCTACATTAATATATGAAATGAATGACTGAAATAATAAGCAGATAGAAAAGAAGGGACAACTTTTCCTTACCAAAAAAAATCCAATTCATAAATGTGGAAGAAATGAGATCAATAGAAAATCATTAAAATGCAATGATTGCTTCAGGCAAGATCCACTGCTGAGTGCTCAAATAGTGGGAGAAACTTAACAAGAAGAGGATATTTATATAGCCTCAAAGTACCTCCCCCAAAATATTTAATTATAGTGATGGATTTAACTATGTCCACAAATTCGGTGATATTTCTCCCTCCAGGAGGTAGAGTTGAATTCCCTTCCCAATAGTGTGGCTTGCCTGAGTTACCATCTTCTAACATAAGGAGCAGCAGTTGGCTACTTTTACTGGAACACACATTGGAACATGTTTATGGATCGTCTGTCTTGGATTTCTTGCTACATAGCAGAGTTAAGGCATTTGACAGAGACGATATGGCTCACAAAGCCTGAAATATTTACTATTTGGGGTTATTTTGGGCAGAAAAAGTTTGCAGACCTCTGAGAATATGGAAAGAGGAAAAGAGCAGCTTTACAATGGATATTACTGGCAGAACCCACCTTACCCAAGTGAGCAAGGTTGGCAATCCTAAATGGTAATTCAAGCTGATACAGTGAATGAGCTGATATGATACAAAGAGCAGTGCCTACTACCTCTCTGCTATTCTCCCCAAAACTCCATAACCAGTAGTCATTAAAGTGTCAAGGCCATGAAAGACAAGGATATATGGAGACTCTCACAGGTTGGAAGAGATCAAGAAATCATAAATGCGATGGAATGGATTCTGGAACAGGATGGGAAAGGCTGTAAACTCTGAGCAAAAATAATAATGATAATTTAGTTTAAAATATTTTTTAAAATTACTCAATATTGTAACAATATTAATTTCTTAACCTTGCTATTATGTGTGATATTAACATTAGGGAAAGCTGAGTCAAGGGTATTTGGGGACTCTGTGTTTTATGGTTGCAACTCTTCTGTAAGCTAAAATTATTTCAAAATGAAAAAAGTTTTCAAACGGAAGGTACATGGCTTATGGAGCACAAGCTTAAGGCTAGTTAAGGAGCAAGCAAAAAAGTGTCTACTTTGTGGAATCATGACCTAATGGGGGATTATAGGCATAGAGATGCTATAGTCCAGTGATGGCGAACCTTTTGAGCTCAGAGTGTCAGCATTTTGTAAAACCCTAACTTAACTCTGGTGCGCTGTCACATATAGAAATTTTTTGATATTTGCAGCCATAGTAAAATAAAGCCTTATATTTTTTATATTTATTTTATATATTTAAATGCCATTTAACAAAGAAAAATCAACCCAAAAAATGAGTTCACGTGTCACCTCTGACACGTGTGTCATAGGTTCGCCATCACTGCTATAGTCTTCAAGTTCAAATGCCCATCTGTGGCTATAAAAGGAAGCAGATCAAAGAAAAAGAAAGAGGCAGATAAAATCTGCTAAAATTATTGGAGCCAGGTGCGCTCTCCTGGATTCCCTGGTTTACCAGCCAAAGAATTCACTTTTACTGCATAGGAAAAAGGCAGCAAGAGCCCTGTTATAGCATCCTGTTACAACAACAAGCTATTCAAGTGGGGTAGCAGAACTTGATCCATTTGTTCATTGGCTGTCATCATTCAGCTATGATGAAAGATTACGGAAAATAGTTATTTGAGGACACAGATACAAAAAAGGCCATAATATGAATAAAAATCTTCATTGACTAGACCAGAGCTCAATGTTGGGTTGAGGATATAAGAGAGAGGAAACTCATCTGTGCGGACATAATTATGGGTCAAACTATGTGTATACCTAGCATTACAACTATGACTTCCTGTTGCTTTACCTGAGAAATGGATGTGATAAACTTTCTGGCAGTGATGTTGTGAAGCTGCTGAATGAATTCACATGTGTAAAAGCACTTGAGAATGTTTGAATTACTGTTAGTGTTATCAGACTATATACACGTAAGATTATTCCAGATGCACTTCACTTAGCCACGTGCTAGAGGTTTAAGACTGCCTAATGCCCACTCATCCATATGAAGAACAAATTATAATGCTATTGAAAAGGCAGGCAGGAGCTGTGGATATAGGAACCATGTCTTATTTACACAAAGGCAGATTAGGTTAGACTCAGTAATGCAGTCAGTTTATCTGCAATAGTTCTTATGTGTGTGTTTTTAAGCTTTCTTAAAGTGACATTGACAGTGAACTGCAGATACTTACCACGTACAATTTGTGGAAATTGGACATATGTATGCATCCACGAAACCATCACTGACAGTGAACATATACATCATCCTCCGAAAGCTCATGTCCTTTTGTAATCTATCCACTCCCTGCTCCCACCCTCAGGCAAACACTGATCCTTATATGCTTTGACTCAAAACATGAGGTACCAGGGACATACAGTTTTGCCCTTAAGGAAAATTTAGTTTTCATTGAGCTCAAGTTTCCTCCTCTGATTTTTAACATGATACATGAACCTACATCTATATTGTGAAGTGTGTGTGAGGGAGAGAAAGAAGAAAAAGATATTCCCCACATTATAACAAACTAGAGTCCCAATGCACGAAATTCGTGCAAGGGGCTCAGCCCCGGCTGCTTGGCCAGCCCTTGCAGCCCCTGCTTTGTCCAGAAGGTCGTCCAGATGGTCGTCCGGATGGTCGTTCTGTTGTTAGGTCTAATTAGCATATTAACTCTTTATTATATAGGGTTAGGTGGTGCCCCTTTTCTAATACCAAATAAATACAGAACTACTGTGGGGTTTCTAAGACAAGTAATATGTGTGCAGCCTGGGGGGGGGAGAAGTCAGCCTGTTTGTCTGGCAGTTTGAGGTAACTGCACCTGCCAGCGGAACCCTAGATGCCACTCAGCCCGTCACTCTATTTTTATTATCAGTCTCATGACATCTTGGCATTTCTTTTCACAATCTATGCTTCTTTCAACTTTTTTTTTTTTACAAGAAACTGCAATAGTGTTATCCACTCATGAAAAGTACGACTTTTAATTTTTGATTCAATGATAATGGGGGAAAAATATATAGTGTCTATTCTTCCGGTAGGAATTACTTCTAAATTCTGATAGGAAAATAAAATGAGCTTAGGAATAACAAAAAGAGAGGCTTCGACACAAAAGAAAAGACATTTGTAGTGCTTTTCATCTTTTCTAAACAACCACAAAACCACATAACATAATGGTTTTAATTGCATGTGTTTATTCCTATATTTTGCAAAATAAAATTCTGTATCATCTTTCAATGACTCCGTAGGCTGGAACCTCGTGCTACTTCAAAATGGAAAGCACTGAGTCGGTACCTCTACCGATGCAGCTTTTTCCCCACGGCATCCAAGGTGTCAGTAAATGTTTAGTCTCGTCCTCCCTGTGACTAATTCTCTTTTCAACATTGTACCTGAAGTCGGGTCTGTGGACAACTAGTATCCCATTCTTTCCTACTTTCAACTTCTATATGTTTTTATAAGTATCATTTCATTAACTTTTATAACTTTCATCTACTTTAAAAATGTCTGTTACAAAGGCAGAAGGGTTTAAAAGCATGACCTTTGACATAATAAACTTGGCTTTAAATTTCGTCTCCTCTACATACGGGCTCTACATCCTCAAGTACATGCTTAACTTTTTTTTTTTTTAATAATGTAAAGTTGACATACAATAGTGTATTCTCTCCAGGTGTGCAACCTGGCGCTTCGACATTTATATACCTTATGATGTGATCACCACAATAGTATCCATCTGTCCCCGTGCTAAGTTATTACAACATTATTGACTATATTCCCTGTGCTATACCCTATATCCCGTGGCTCATTTATTTTATAGCTGGAAATGTGTACCTCTTATCCCTTTCTCCTTTTTCCCTTACCCCACAACTCCGCCCCTTATTGAAAGAGGTCCCCCAGCCAAAGAATGCAGGCGGCCTCAAGCAACTAGAATCAGGAAGCAAAGAGATTCTTGCCTAGAGCTTTCAAAAAGGAAGTCAGTCCTTTTGATTTTGGCCTGGTGAAACCTGTGTGGTATTGATGATCTATAGAACTGTAACTCCATATGCCGGGGTCCAACCCCAGCGGGTCCAGGGGTCCCCAAAGGCGTGGACGGAGTCGGCGAAGAAGGAAGGACACGGAGACAGTGTTCAGTTGATCAGCAGCCTAGCCAGGATCTCTAGCCAGGATCTCCAGCCAAGTTCTGGTCTGGATCTCCAGAGAGGTTCTGCTTCGGATCTCCAGCGAGGTTCTGTAGCCATGTTCCCTCGCTAGGCTCTCCAGCCAGGTTCTGTCCAGGCTCTCCAGTCAGGTTCAGTGTCCAGGTTCCAGTCAGGTTCTCCTGCCAATCTCTGTAGTCAGGTTCAGTCCAGGATCCCTTGCCATGTTCTCCTGCTAGGCTCTGTCTCTAGGCTCCGAGACCAGTCCCTCTCCAGGATCCTCCGGCATGCTCTCGCCAGCGAAGTTCTTCTGTCTCTAGAGAATGCTCTGTGTAGGTTCTGTGCCTAGGCTCTGTCTCTCTTGGTCCTGTCTTCCAAGCCCTGTGTCCTTAGTTCTGTGTTCTGAGTTCTGTGTGTTTCTGTCTTGTTACAACTGTATTTATACCAGTTGATTCAATCCTATCAATCTCTATTACAAAGGTTAGGGCGTTTCTTATCTCCATTCCAGGGAGAAAAGATTATGTAGTTTAAGCATGATTGTTCGTAGTTAAAGGGATTAATTACCCACCTGGCACTTAGTTAAGGGGTTTTACTCCCTCCCTAACTTCAGGGGAAAATCCCTACCTGGGGATTCAATCTTTCTCGGAGAGGTGACCTTGGTTAAAACACAGCGCCGAGAAGGTGAGCAAACATATTAAGAACCGTATGCCATATATGCCAGGTCCCTTGAAACAGCAAGGATGGACTGGCTCCCGGCAAATTCCCCCTTTTTTATTTTTTAAAAGCAGGCATTAAAAACAAAAACCTCAAATGCTCTCTTATATCCATTTTAAGATTAGGATTGGCGCTTTCCGCTATTACCTGAGTCCTGATCTATCATCCGAGGGAGAGCTTGCCAATCCTGCACTTTCCCAGGGTAGAAAGGCTGCAGTGGGGTTAAGGATAAGGCTCCTTGGGCCTACCTTCTCCCATGCCATTACATTTACCTTTCCTTCCTCAGAAAAGCATGGACATACTTCTTGTATAAAACGTTCTGTCTGACTGGGAGTAACCTTAACTCCTCTGCTAGCAAGCATATATGTTAAAAGATCAATACAGAGTCTTTTTTCTTTGGACTCAGTATGGCACATCTTCTTAATCTAAAGATCAATACAGAGTCTTCTTTCTTTGGACTCAGTATGGCACATCTTCTCAATCTAAGAATCAATACAGAGTCTTCTTTCTTTGGACTCAGTATGGCACATCTTCTCAATCTAAGTTCTGTACTATCCACCTTCTTACCCTACTTATCCTCTATAGGGGGGTCTGTAGCACCCTGGTGGAGTCCTATCCGTCCCGAGTGTGGGGTTCTCAATGGGGGGGGCTTACCTAAGGGAATCCTGTTCCAGGGGTTCCCAAAGGTGTGGACGGATTCGGCGAAGACTATCCACCCTCTTCCTACGGTGGAGTCTGATCCGTCCCGAGTGTGGGGGTTCTCAATGGGGGAGGGGGGCTTACCTAGGGGAATCCTGTTCCAGGGGTTCCCAAAGGTGTGGACGGAGTCGGCGAAGACTATCCACCTTCTTCCTACGGTGGAGTCCGATCCGTCCCGAGTGTGGGGCGCTTACCTAGGGGTCCCTGTTCGGGTGCCATATGCCGGGGTCCAACCCCAGCGGGTCCAGGGGTCCCCAAAGGCGTGGACGGAGTCGGCGAAGAAGGAAGGACACGGAGACAGTGTTCAGTTGATCAGCAGCCTAGCCAGGATCTCTAGCCAGGATCTCCAGCCAAGTTCTGGTCTGGATCTCCAGAGAGGTTCTGCTTCGGATCTCCAGCGAGGTTCTGTAGCCATGTTCCCTCGCTAGGCTCTCCAGCCAGGTTCTGTCCAGGCTCTCCAGTCAGGTTCAGTGTCCAGGTTCCAGTCAGGTTCTCCTGCCAATCTCTGTAGTCAGGTTCAGTCCAGGATCCCTTGCCATGTTCTCCTGCTAGGCTCTGTCTCTAGGCTCCGAGACCAGTCCCTCTCCAGGATCCTCCGGCATGCTCTCGCCAGCGAAGTTCTTCTGTCTCTAGAGAATGCTCTGTGTAGGTTCTGTGCCTAGGCTCTGTCTCTCTTGGTCCTGTCTTCCAAGCCCTGTGTCCTTAGTTCTGTGTTCTGAGTTCTGTGTGTTTCTGTCTTGTTACAACTGTATTTATACCAGTTGATTCAATCCTATCAATCTCTATTACAAAGGTTAGGGCGTTTCTTATCTCCATTCCAGGGAGAAAAGATTATGTAGTTTAAGCATGATTGTTCGTAGTTAAAGGGATTAATTACCCACCTGGCACTTAGTTAGGGGGTTTTACTCCCTCCCTAACTTCAGGGGAAAATCCCTACCTGGGGATTCAATCTTTCTCGGAGAGGTGACCTTGGTTAAAACACAGCGCCGAGAAGGTGAGCAAACATATTAAGAACCGTATGCCATATATGCCAGGTCCCTTGAAACAGCAAGGATGGACTGGCTCCCGGCATCCATAAATCTGTATTCTTTTTTTTTAAGTACATGCTTTTTATTAAATTTATTGGGGTGACATTGTCCAACATGAATATATAGGTCCTAGGTGTGGGTTGCTATGTTACAAGATCTGTATATTGCATCGTGTGCCCACTACCCAGTCTAATCTTTACCATATATTAGGGTCTCTTTCTCCCCCCATCCCCTTCCCTCTGGCAACCACTACACTGCTGTTTGTATTCACAAGTTTCCGTTTTATATCCCACATATGAGTGAAACCTATGGTTCTTAGCTTTTTCTGACTTATTTCACTTGGCATAATGTCCTCAAGGTCCATCCATGTTGTTGCAAATAGCCCCATTTCATCCTTTCTTGTGGCTGTGTAGTATTCCATTGTGTATCATGATGCTTAACTTTTCTGAGACTTGATTTTCTCTTCTGTAAAATATAGAACCTTCAGCATAGAATAGCTGTGAGGTTTAAGTGAGAAAATGTATATGAAGCAGTAACCAGTGCCTGCCACATAGGAAATGATCAGTAAATGGTAGCTCTACTATTCCTCAAATCATGACTACAGTTATAATTACTGGTTATGAACTGGAAGGAAGAAAAAGGCAAGCAAGGTTTACATTCAGATGTCATAATAGGCTCCTACTAGAAACAAAAATTCAGGCAAGTCTTTACTCTTTTCAATATCAACACTGAAAATGTTGTAGCAAAAAAAAAAACAGAAAATCAAAAACTCTCCCTGTGTGATTTTTTTTTAAGTTTTAAAGGAGGTGTGCAAGTGTTTGTCTCAATGGACTAATATAAGTGACTATATGAATACGTTTTTCTGAGTCATGCCACTTCTAAGCATCCTGCAAAAGCAAGCCTCGGTGCAAAGTCTGTTCAATATAGTCTCTTGTGCTGCCTCTCTCTCCTGCTGGGAAAGGGCTGTAATGAGTGGGCACAAGAAAGTATCAAATAATTATAAGTCTGCAGGATCTAGCTTCTTATTCATCGCCAGCAGATGTGTTATCTGAAAGTATAATTTTGATGCCACCTCCGGTGCAGCAGCTGAATAAGTATTTCTGGCTTTAGAGGTAGGAAGCCCACAGATCACAGGGTACAGAGCCTGCCCCGCTGGGGTTACCGTGAATTGAACTATAACACCTGTGTAAAGAATATAATGCTGTACAGTGCATTCTTTAATTTTTCATTTTAAGCTAGGTGGTTACACTAACTTTAAAATGTGTCGCCACATACACAGAGGGGGAAACTTTATGGCATATTTGCTGTGCATCATTCGTGTAAATATAAAATATTTGAACTTACACTCTCAAAAGACTTTCCAATGAACATCTAAGAGTATGAGCCAAATCTTATTTAGGGCCAGTAAACTAATTTGGAAACATTATAATAGTTGCTGAAAGAATTTATTAGGCCCTGAACTTGAGATATTGTGATGAAAAAGAAAAGGAGGATTTGACAAATACTTTGAGAAGTCATACATGTGGAATGATGGAGTCCAGACGAGGATAATACCTTAAGTCTAAATGATTGTCAGAGCATGAGAGCTTTGTTAGTGTTATATTCCAAGGCACTGAAAATTATTCACAATAGTAGGATTTCTATGTCTTGTTTGTTTTTGTACTTAAGAAAATTTTATAGAACCATCTCTAAGTTATTACAAAGCCCTTATATAGAGCATAAACAAAACTTGAATCCATGAACTTCCAGATGGTTGTTCTCAGTTACAACTATTGATCTTTACTCGGTGTTAGTTAAATGATTGTATTTCTCATCAGCCAATGTGGAGTTGGAGAAAGAATAAAACAGCAGTCACTTTCTAAACATTTCTCTAAAGAAGACATACAAATGGCCAACAGGTATGTGAAAAATGCTCAACACTAATCATCAGGGAAACGCCATTGGAAACCATGGTGAGATATCACCTCACACCTGCAAGGATGGCTAGTATCAAAAGAAAACAAAAGATAACAAGTGTTGTTGGTAAGAATGTGGAGAAATCGGAACCCTTGCACAATGCTGGTTGGAATGCAAAATGGTGCAGAAGTATCTATACGTACATTTTATCCTGCACCCTGCCCAAAAGCAGAGCATTTATGAGAGACCAGAAGAGAAAAAACAACAACAACAATAAAATGTTCCATTCCAAACTTGTCATTGTTATGTGTCATCTTCTGAGATGATTTATGAAGAGAGTCTAAAACTCCACACCTGGGAGATTTCAGGGGCAGTCCCTTGTCTTCCAGACTTGACTGAAGAATGCATTGGTCTAGGCTGGCCTCACAGGTATCAACTCTCCCATGTTTCCAGAATTTGCATGTGTGAGTAGAGAGAGTTGGCTCCAACAGCCACTCTGCAGTGTCAAGGAGGACAGAGGATGAAGGAAGAAATACGTGAGCAGGATTGAGGATGGGCTTTGTCTGGTTACACCTGCCCTACAGTATTCAGAGCCTTCTCGAAACTCCTAACTGCAGCAGCTTCTGGGAGAAAGTTGGAGTTGGGAGGATTTGCAGTGGTCAGAGGTTTCTGAGAAAATGCTGGACTTCTTTTTGTTAAATATACTTTTATTGATTCCAGAGAAGAAAGGAGAGGGAGAGAGAGAAACATCAATGATGAGAGAGAATAATTGACCAGCTGCCTCCTGCCTCCCCAAACACACACACACACACACACACACACACACACACACACACACACACACACACACTGGGAATCGAGCCCACAACCCAGGCATGTGCCCTGACCTGGAACTGAACCGTGACCTCCTGGCTCATAGGTTGATGCTCAACCACTGAACCATGCTGGCCCAGCAAAAATGCTGGACTTCTTTTTTCAAAGATCATCCTTTTGAGCTACTTGGAAAATAACAAATCTAAGCTACCTAAAGTATAAAGAATAGTTATCTCAACTATCATGTAAGTTGAAGAAGTAACAAAATATATTGCAAAGCTTATAATGTTCTTAAAAATAAAAGAAGTCTTGTTAAATTATTGGGAATAAAAGCAGTGTAACCCATATTCCCACTTTTTCAGAATTTTAAAATTGTTTCAAGTAATTCAAAATGTGTATAAACCATAAAAGGTAAAGGATTCGCATTCTGAAACAAGATAGACCTGGGTCAACGAGAATGCATCTTCCTAGAACTTGAAATTAAATAAAGTTGTGAAGAAACTTCAAGTTTAACTTCTGAGTCACACTGACTGTCACAAAATGTTATAGTTATTATAGAATGCCGGAATATCTGTTTGTTTCTACCAATAATATCTCACTTACTATAAAAACAAACTTTATATCCTCAATTCTGAGGTTTTTACATTGCAAATGAATGTATGGAATTCAATGAGATTATTATTACTTTCATAAGTGTTACATCTGTAGCTCAATTAAAAGCAAAATTACCTAAGCACCTTTCAACAATACAAACATTCTCAAGTTGTGCACACAAAGGTAAACATCCATGGAGTAATCAGCATTTCAGAGAGGTGCTTCAAGGGAGTAAAAACAAAACAACAATAATCAAGAAAAGCAATTAAAAATGGGAAGGAATGACAAGCTAGAAAACTGACTTTTAAACCTCAAGGGCAGGCACTTCCGGTTTGGGGTTGTTTTTTTTGTTTTGTTTTGGGTTTTTTTTGCGTACGTATTTGAAGTCTTTCCCGCTGATTGTTTCTACACTTTTGATTAATAACTTATTTCCTTCATTGTTCAAATTATTTTCCCCAAGCCATCACACTGAAGTACTGTTTTCAAAACAAGCTTCATCATTAAGCTTACAAATGAGGGAAAATAGCACAAGGCCACCAGTCATCCAAATGTAAACTTGGAAGGTTTGCTTAAGTGTTTTATTTCCTCACCTGCCAGATGGCAGTGACAAGAAAAAGAATTTGAGATGTCATAAACCAAATTACAGCAGGCCACAGGGTGCAAGGAAGAGACAAGAGAGGTTCATCAGTTGACAACTGCAGGTCAAAAAAGAAAACAAACAAAAATGCTTACATTCCTGAATGTATGTTAAAATTGAATATTTCCGTGATTCTCTAAAGAGAATAACCAGGCTCCAGAGACCACCAGGCACCTCCATTTCTTGCTATTGCATGACCTTTCCAAACTGCTGCCCACATAAATAATCAAAAGGGGCAAACACTTCCTTCCGGAACTAGCATTGCTTCACCTTCTTCCACCCCCTTTCCCTACAGCCAATGGAAATTCTTTCAAAACAAATGACATCTTTCTTTTTCCAACTGTTTGTATAACAAAGCCTGTCAGCTTCAAAACAGCAGACAGGCTGCCTTTGCCAGCTAGCCCTGACATTAATAGTTTAGACAATGTCCTGGGATCCGGTCCTCTTCTGGCTAGCATATGGCTCAGTGAATCTTTTCTTTCAGAAAAGCCATCATTCATGAAAGTTGTTTTTTTTTTAACAGCAGTAAAAATCCTTGCTAGTTCAGAGGACTATGAAATTCCCAGAAGAAAGGTGTTATGTGAAAACCACATACAGTTGCTTGACCTTTCTGGAGAATTCAGGTCAAATACATTCCTACAAGTAGTTATAAAGTTATTTACTGTTGTTTTTTAGACCAGTGTTGTTTGCCCATGAGTTTGAATTGAGTGCCTTTCATTTTTTTCAAACCTAACATCAAAAATTTTCTTGATTTTATTTATGTGAAAATATACCAAAAAATGAGCTCTGATGCGGGTACTTTCCCCACTGATATTTTTGTTGTTGTTTTCCCCTTTTTTTTCTTTATTTTATTTTATTTTTTTTTTTAGAATTGATTTGATGACAGGCCAGGAGCAATATTTTAAATGTTCTTATTTTCCATTTTCTTATTTTCTGATCTTGTGTTATTAGTAACTTCTATACACTTGGAGGGAGGATTTAGTCTGCTTTTCTTTAGAATCTTTGAGTTTAATGATCAAGTCATTAATTTGCCATTTTTCTTATAGTCAAAAATACACACTAAGGTTATGAATTTACCCCTGATCATCAATTTACCTTCATCTTAGAAGTTTTTGTGTGCTACACTTTTGCTATTATACTAGCTAGTGCTTTTAAGACTCCCAGACATTCCTGACAAGACCTTTCCCTTGGAGAGAGCCCTGTCTCATTTTCATTTCAAAGACATGTGACACCATTTACAAATGATGTTGAGTCTATAACTTTTGGAATTTGTATTTCCCAGGTTACTGAATAAGATGAAAATCTCTAGGAAACCAAATGGCCAAGAGAAAGAAGGGTACCATATCCTATCTAATAAAAGGGCAATATGCAAATTAACCATCACTCCATCACAAAGATGGTGGCACCAAGTCCTTTCAGCCCCGCCAGAGTCCCCCAGTCCCGGCGGAGCGGCTGCTGAGAGCAGGCAGCATGAGCAGCCTGGAGGAATGCTTGCTTTGTTGCTGTGCCTGGCTTGGGCCAGCCCCCCTGGAGCTGGAGCAAACACGGACAGGGACAGGGGGGCTGGCCTGCAGCTTCTGCAACTGAGCTCAGACCCGGAGAGGAGACAGTGGGCCCACCTCCCGTGGAAGAAGCACGGTTCCCTCCCGCCTCCCGTGGAAGCCGCACAGCTCCCATGGAAGCAGCATGGCTCCTGGCAGCGCACTGTGGTTCCCGCCAGCTCCCGCAGAAGCGGCGGATGGCCCACTGAGCACAATATCACACAATGGGCTACTAGTATAATTATACCTTTCTGGGCAACCAATATGCTATAACAAAATAGAAGAACTCCACTGAAATATGTCAGCAGATAGAAAATGTCTCCTGAGAAAATGTTATAGAACCCAAGAGGTTTGTGCCCATGTGCACATCAAAGTCAAATCAAACAAGAACAGGAGCTTGAAGCAAAAAAAAGTAAGTTTTATTGGTTAAGGAAATGGTGCCAAACCGAGTCACAGGTGAGCTATTGCTCTAAGACAGCAATTTTTAACCTTTTTCTTCTCATGGCACAGTATAAACTAGTTACTAAATACAGCATGAAATGTATTTTTGTGGATTTGACCAAAAAAAATGGGTATAATTTTGACTCATTCATATCGGACTACTATGTGGTATTGCCTTTGTCATTGTTTTTTATTTGACAAGCTAAGGGGAAAGAGGTCAGTGCCGCTGACTAAGTACTCAGGTATTGCATGTTTTAGAAATTCTTGCAGCATACCAGTGTGCCTACCACAGCCCACAGGTTGAAAACCTCTGCTCCAAGACATGGCTCCTGATGGCCCCTAGGGGATGGGTTATATAGGGGAAAATCATTCATCCTGGTGGAGTTAGGGTCCTGGTCTCCACTGACTGTAAACACTAGTGTAGCTGGTAATGAAGTCAGCCATACTATCACTCTCTGTCTTGTTTCACAAAGGTACGTTTCGTGGGGTTGCTTTACTTGTCTGGGTCTGGAGCTGAAACACAATCGAGGCCTAGATGCTATCTCTAGTTTGACTGAAACTTCGTCTCTTTGGTCAACAGGCCCCAGGCTTTGTTCCTAAGATTACTTGATGCTGATCAGAAACTCATTGTCCTGCGGGCTCAGTGATTAAGGGAGTGGATGTGCAAGGGAGCAGAAGACGGGTGAGTCAGGGTGATGGATGAGTCCACTTTGAATCAAAAGGAAAGAAGGAGAAAATGTCAGATTAAAGAAATGACGTTCTGTGTGTTTACAAAAATAGAGGTGGCATGCTTCTCTGATGTTTAAAAGTATAAAAGATCTTATAGATCTAATAGACCACATACATCATTTTACATAGGCAGATTGAGCCTCAGAGAGATTGAAGGACTTTCTCAAGTTCACAAAATAATTGGTTAGAGATTCAAGACTAAATATTCCCAAATGTAATTGTTGCTTTGTTATGGTAATTAATTTTTATGTCTTATTTATTCCTGCCTTTAAAATGAGGATAATGAAGGTACCTAATTCAAAGCATTGTTTGAGAGCTAAATGAAAATATGAGTGAGATGATGAAAAACATGTTTGGCATAGCATGTTTAATAAATGTTAGCCAGGTTTGTGCATCTACAGAAAAAAATGTTGATGTTACTATATAGATCCTTCCTTATAGATAAAACTAGCAAGCCACAAAATCCATTTATAGAGCTACAGAAAGCAGGCATGGACATTGTATCTGATACCCACTGTAATTAGCTAGTTATTAATAACTAGAGGCCAGGTGCACAGATTTGTGCACTGGTGGGGCGTGGTCTGCAGGGATCGGCCTACTGTGGGCGTGCCACTCATCCCAGTCAGCTGAGCGGCACTCCCATTGTGGGAGCGCACTAACCACCAGGAGGCAGCTCCTGCATTGAGCATCTGCCTCCTGGTAGTCAGCGTGCATCATAGCGACTAGTCGAACAGTTGTTCTAGTCATTCCACCATTTGGTCACTGGGCTTTTATATATATAAACAGAAAAAGAGCATGGTCGTTTGGGAAGTTTCACCAGGAAGCTGCAGTTTTATACTCCCCAGGGAACCACTAGCCCATTCCCTGCAGGTTACTAGGGAAAAGGACTGGACAAAGGGAGATGGGTATGTGCAGTGAAGTTGGGGTGGCATATAGAAGGTGCTTGCTGACAATCAAACCTGGGAACAAAGATAATTGGCTGGGGGTGGGGAGCAGGGGGAGACAAGGCCACTACAAGCCTGCGAAAATTTGAGAATACATAATCCCCCAAACAAAGGAGATTGCTCTCTTGGCTCTCTGTTGGCTCTTGGTGCTCTTGTGGCTCTCTTGCACTCTCCCCTGTTCCCTCCCTAACCATGTGGCCATGCAGACCCCACACACAATGTACTGATGGACTGCAACTGGAAACACAAATTAAACTGGTCTGTGCAGATATGGAACAGGAACTCTGGCAATGACTTTAATTCTATTGAAGTCACAGCTATGCTACTTTCATGGTAAGATGAAGGGAAATGGGACCTTAGAAACTCAGGGGTGTAATTCCACAGAAATAACACTTTCTACAAGTAGATCACCAGGACAGGGGCTCTTATCTTCCTGGTGTCTTAGAGGTCTGTGTCTTGTTCATGACATGCCTGCTGGTGCCTCCAGAAATTCTTATTCCAGCAGCACCCCAAGAACCCCACTTCCACCAGCAACTGGTGGAATGATAACCTCTCCCCGTTGATAACAAATCTCTTGCTGGAAAAGCATACATACATCAGCCTTCCTGAGACAGTTCCTGCTGACCCCTACAATGTCTCCTTTTACTCTTTCTGAACAGTGAGTCCCTTTCCTAAGAAATGAGGATCATTGGGGTTTTCCCTTTCTCATTCTACTTATTGCTGTTCTTTCCATATTTATATCCTGTTATATGTGTGAACAGAATCCCACCACACTTACTAACAGCAAAGAAACAGATTCTAAATTTCTAATTTTACACACGTTCAACTGGATTTTTCAATGTTAATTTTTAATGTTGCCAACTGCATTAGTATTGCTCACTATAATTATCAAATACTATTGTTAAAGAAAAATCACGCTGGACAAGATGAGCAAACAGAAATTGGTTTTTATTTCTGTAGACAAAAAAAGGACCACATACTAAACCTGACAAGCTCAGGGAAGGTCTGCATGACAGGCCTTACAAACTCAGAGACTTAAAGTAACCACATAGGATGGTCTGGAATTAAAAGTTTTTAACTAAAAATGAGTCATGGTGGGTAGTTATGTCCTAGGCTGCTGTCTTCCTTGACAAAGGTCATTCTTTAGCTTAAGTGAGCCTATCTATTATCTTTTTGCATCTATGATAACAAACCAGTGGAATGTCACAGTGTTCCCCCTTTTCCAGACCTCTCAGAGCATAATCTCCCACCAGAGCACACAACACTTCATTAATATCTTGTTCCCCACATACCATCTCTATGTGCTATAAATGTTAATTGTTAACTACCCTATTCCCACCAATGTAAAAGAAGCATTTGTCTCATTTTATTCTTTATTCAATCTCAGAGAATTCCTTGCTTTGCTTTCCACAGCCTCCCTAATCTACCATCCATGAATTTTATGTAACCCTCTTTATGCCTCCTCCTTTGATTCTAATCTATAAACTAAACTGCAAAACTGTCATTCTCGGGATCATTTTCTCAATCTGTTGAGATATTTGTTCCCGGCAGTTGTCAGTTTGGCTCAAATAAACTCATAAAAATTCTCTATAGATTTGGATGTTTCTTATGTCAACATCCCAATACTAATGCCAGCAACCGGGAGAGAGCACAGATCCAGTCCTTAACTCTGAGCTCTGCTGAAACAAAGAGATGGAGAGCTTTTAAGAAGTGGGATGGAGGGAGCAAAGGCCATCTGTGTTTGCTAACTTTCTATATTCAAAGTAAAAGTAAACCTTCTCCTACCTTCATGTCAAGAGGTCGTTTCATAACCTGGAGTAAGGTGTCCACCTAAATTAAGCAACTACATTCCAACAGAGACCAAGGTGGGGGTAGGGGGACGCTATCTTCCTTGATGATTACATTGCAAAGGCATGATACCCTTTGAAAGACAGTCCTAGGTTGTAAAGGAGCATAGGAAAATTTTACAGTTACAAGTTCACTAAAGTAAATGCTCCAAGAAAAGAGAGGTCAGGGGCATAGAGTGTAGAAGTCTGTCTAAAGCTTAGTCAAGCTGGGGAAATGCAATTGAAGGGGAACAGAATTTGCCACCTCAAGATATGCCTCTTTAGTGATTGACTATTTTTAGCTGATTATTTTTGAGAGGCTTCAGACAAAGGAGAATCTCTAAAAACAGAGTAGAAGTTACCTTTAAATGAGCATAAACATTAATAAGAATAAATAAGAGAAATCCTTATTTGTAAGGATGTCTCCCTCTCTGGACCAAGAAGAGAAGAATGGCTCTAAATTACAAGAAACTCAACAATGGAGACAGAAAGAACTTAGGTCTTTGCCCTTATTGCTGTTGCTGTGCTTTCCCTAGTAACCTCCCATTAGCAGGCCTTCCCCCAACCCCAACCCCAACCCCAAGATCTTTTGTCATTAGCTAGAAATCTTATTTAAGGTGGTGACCAGGGCCATATTAGACTGCTGTTGTTTCCTGGCTATCTCCCATGTATGCAGGAGGTGTACATATTATTTAATGCATGTTTGTTTTTCTCCTGTTAACCTGTCTTTTACAGTATTACAGAGAATCTCAGCCAAATAAAAACCTAGACAGGTAGAGGTAAAAATGTTTTCCTCCCCTACATCATTGATGTTCAAAATTTAAAACAAGTTTACCTCTTGTCCTCCAACAGCTAGTAATTTAGATGGAAGCAGAGAAAGACAACAATAATAAGAACTTCATTACATTTGTTTAGTTGTGTCCAGCTGACAAAATACTTGTAGTAGGTAGGAACTAAGAATCCAAGGGAAAATATGAATGAATGGAAGCAGCCTGAGCCTTATAAACTCTTAAAACTAACCAGCCAAAGTGATTAAGACAAATCCTATTCCAAAGACCAACCCTGTCAATGAAATATAAATTGAGTAAGATAAGAATTACAGACACAAAAGACAAAGAATGTCCAGTTGAAATTAGAAGAGATAGACTCAAGCAATCTCATGAAGCACATGATTATTTTGAACATTTTATAGAAACATCAGCAGGGGGAGCTTTAGTGCAGTTAAATTAGCAAAGTTTCTCTGTCACGTGCCCATTTTAAAACTTCAACGAACTCATTTCATATAAAAATGAGTAATAGAAAAGGATCAAGATGAAATCCTGTATCAAATTCTTATAAGAAAACAGCATAATGAGCAGAATAACATTTCTATACAAAATGAAAGCACACAAAAAGGAAAGCCCACAAAAGCAGTAAATGTTAACAGGTATTTTTAATGAGACAATAGGAACATTAAGAAATAACACCAGTCCTAGCTGGTTTGGCTCAATGGATAGAGCGAAAACCTGCAGACTGAAGAGTCTCGGGTTTGATTCTGGTCAAGGGCACATGCCTGGGTTGCAGGCTCGATTCCCAGTAGGAGGTGTCCAGCCGATCAGTGATTCTCTCTCATCATTAATGTTTCTATCTCTCTCTCTTCCTCTCCTTTCCTCCCTAATATCAATAAAAACATATTTTTTTAAAAAAAGGAAGAACACCAGATACAAAAGAACAACATACATCAGAATAGAAAAACTCAGAAGTGATGTGATAAATCTCTAGAAAGAATGTGAAATAAAGGAAAAAATATTTCATAAAAACAATACAAAAGACAGAATGAAACACAACAGCAGATAAGTATAAGATAACTTCTTAAGAAAAATAAAATATAAAGTGGAAAAATATTTAAAGTTAAAAACAAATGAAGAGATGAAAGCGTATGAAAGAAAGAGACCAATGAGACAAAAAAAAAACACCAACCATATCACAGGATATAACAGGAATAACTAATAGGGGAGAGGGAAATAAGCACTAAAACAGAAGAAATACTAAAAATGTTAAATCCAGAAAATATTCATAAATAAAAGAATTTGAGTCATCATTATGAATTCATAAGATATTTTATATTTAAAACTGAAAAAGGTCAGGAACAGTGACTAACTCAATAGCAATGGGAATCCCTAGTCCCCAGATCATGGTCTGAAAACACTATTTTCCAAAAAAAAACACTCCAGGGCTTGTTAGAGAAAAGACTGATTCTAAGCCTGTGAAAGATAAACTTGAACTATCTTGTCATACCAGATAGCAAGGAAACTGTTAAAGGCTGTTGGCATTGAATCAATAAAACAAAGGGACTGACTTGAAAAGCTTCTATGGGCCAAATGGGACAATTAGAACATCAATGAGGATTTTGCTTTCAATAGATCAAAACACACCAAATGTGTTTAAAAAGTCACCTGTGGAAAATGTTAAGGTTTCTGTTCTTTATTTTAAAAGCTAAAAAGGGAAAATTATCTATCATTTATTCTGCATTTTCTATTTTAACTGCACAACTTTGGCTAATCAAAGAACCAATAAAGTGAATTTTTTCTTTATAGACGTATGCTACCTGATAAATAGAGAAATTTAAAAATTTGAGAATCATCTTGTAACCCCTATGGAATTAATGGATCTAGTCATGACTGTTAACATCAAAAAAAAGAGAGACAACCAGTCATTATGCTTGTCCTGATGGAAGAAAATATTGCCACTTATGAAGTGGTCCTTCCAATAACTGAACCTAAATCTCATTAAACTTCTAGATCAATCTGTCAATAAGTAAGAAAACCAGAGGACAGAGTGACTAACAAGTGGGTAGTGTATACAGCATGGATACGTTAGACCAGTGGTTCTCAACCTTCCTAATGCCACGACCCTTTAATACAGTTCCTCATGTTGTGGTGACCCCCCAACCATAAAATTATTTTCGTTGCTACTTCATAACTGTAATTTTGCTACTGTTATGAATCGTAATGTAAATATCTGATATGCAGAATGTATTTTCATTGTTACAAATTGAACATAATTAAAGCATAGTGATTAATCACAAAAAAACAATATGTAATTATATAAGTGTTTTCCGATGGTCTTAGGCGACCCCTGTGAAAGAGTCGTTTGACCCCCCAAAGGGGTCGCGACCTAAAGGTTGAGAACCGCTGCGTTAGACAAAGGGATGATTCACATCCTGTGCAAAACGGAGCAGTATGTGAAACTGTAACAAGGGGGAAAATCAATATATGTTATTTTAATTTATATCTATAAATATTATACATATTACATATATTTTTATAGCTAGAGATATTTTTAAGTGCTTAAAGGCATACACAAAAAGACAAAATTAGATTGCAGTGGCATTGGCGTGGGAAAGAAGACAGGATGGTGGTTCCTTTAGATGGGGTAGCAGTGGTGAGACTTGACTGAGTGTGGGGGGAGCACATGGAAAGTATGCGAGATGATAGGCAAAGTTCTATCTCCTGACCTGACGGTGGTTACAAAGCTGTACATCTTAGAATTCATGAAGCTGTACATTTGTGTGAATTTTTTTTGAACTTATAAAATATTTGATCATTAAGTTTAAAAATTATTGAAGATTCTTTACAAATATTCATTGAACATGTTTAAGTAGGTTTCTTTGCTTTGGGAGCTCTTAAACTCTGAGTGCCTTTAAAATGCTAGTGTGTATTGTGAATACGTAGGATGGTGATTTAGCTTGCAACATTTAACAATCTAATTTGGCCAAGGAATCCTTTTTTCCCAAAATACCTATTAATAGTTCTCAGGACACTAGTGTTCCCTGAAGCATAGCTCAAGAAAAGCTCATTTATTTAATACAGCACTGTAAAAAACTGGTATCCTGGGTCCTTTAAAAAATATACAGTCAAACCCCCTTATGCAGGGGGTATATGTTCCAAGACTCCCAGGGGATGCCTGAAACTTTGAATAGTACCAAACCCTATACATACTATGTTTTTCTCTCTACATACATACCAATGATAACACTTAATTTATAAATGAGGCACAGGAAGAGATTAACAACAATCTATACATATAAAAGCCTAATATGCAAATTGTCCTCGCAGGAGTTTGATCAGGAGACCAATTGCTCACTATGACGTGTGCTGACCACCAGGGGGTGGCACGGAATGAAGAAAGGCCCTGATCAGCCCTGATCAGCCTAGCGACCCTACCTGTGCACAAATCTCGTGTACCGGGCCTCTAGTAACTAATAATAAGATAAAATAATTATACCAGTAGCAATAAACTGTAATAAAAGTTATGTGAATATGCTCTCTCTCAAAACATCTATTGTGCTCTATTCACGTTTCTTGTGATGATGTGAAATGATAGCATGCCTACACGATGAGATAAATTGAGGTGAATGACGTGGGCAGGGTAGCATAGTTTACACTATTTTAAGGGTCCCTTCAACATAGCACTGTGAAGCTGTGACAGTGGACCTGTCATCCCAGGCTATTTATTACTCAGTGACTAACAAGTGGGTAGTGTATACAGCACGGATACGTTTAATGACTCACAACCTGTGCAAGACGGAGAAGCATGGCGTGAGATTTCATCAGGCTCCTCGGAAAACCTCACTATTTAAAACTGAAGAATTGTTTCTTTCTGGAATTTTCCATTTACTATTTTAGGACCACGGTTAACTGCAGGTATCTGAAACCATGGAAAGTGAGAGCATAGATAAGGAGAACTACTATATATTATATCAAAATGCCGATTATCTAATACTAACAACAGCTTAATAAACAGGACAATTTTAAATACTTTGTGCTTGCCAATAAGGAGTGTTATTTAAGCCGAGAATATTCCAGTTTTCATTAGGTAGTCCTTGCCTTCAGTCAAACATAAAATTTCAATTATTGGTTTCTTGGCACTACCTATTGCTTTCTTGATCATTCAAACAGAGTAATCTTTTTCAATAAGAACTTGAGTCTATACTTTAATAGGAGAATACAAAGTGAAGGTCAGCAGAATTAAAATCTCATAGTCATTGTAGTTTTATAACATAATTTTGTTATTATTGTAACAAACAGTAGCTATAAAAAAACTCATTTAACTTATACTACTGAATCCCATTAGCTATGCTCTACCCTAACGTATCATCATGAAAGATAAAGATGACAGATTTTAAAACTTGCAAGGAATGCAGCAATCCAGCTTGACCTTCCCATGTGAGACCAAACGCCTTGGCTAGGTACTGGGTGTCCCATCGAGACAAAGTATACATGGGAGACAACGCCATCCCAGTACAAGCCAAGAATGCTATGCGGTCTAGTGGAGCAGGTGAAAATGGACAGAAGCCTTGGGTATGAAGCTAATGTTGCTTCCAGGGGCCAGGTTTCAATCAGCAAAAATAAAGAAATTCAAAGTAATTTTTAACTGAGTAATTCATTTTTATACCGTTTGTCCCTGCTTTTCCCCAAAAGATAAGGACAAGTGAGGATGAGGGATTTTCAGTGTAAGGCTCTTTTCCATAAAGTCAAAGTAGTTGGGAAGCTAATATTTTTCTATATACTAGAAGTAAGAAATTAATATGAATTAGGTCATGTCAAAAGAACTCCATTAAATACAAAATTTTATTATGAGGACCCAAGTGGTCTTTCACCCCTTTAACACCCTCTTCTACTCTGCCAGGGGACAACAGAAGGCTTCTCAGCTGTCTCTGAAAAAATCTACATAGAAATGTCCATTCTCTTTATCACAAAGGAAATTCTTACAATGAAAATTATAATAAAAGTATTTTCTCCGATGTAATTCATTCATCTATTCTAAGCTCCACAATTAAACGTGGCGAGGCTTTGCTGCATCACAGTGCTTGGGGGGCTAATGCTTGAAGGTCACCTCTGTGAAGGACTGCTTTGTGTAATGAGAGCTTTTAGGTATATTTAGAAACTAGACCCTTGATGTCAAACTACAAAAGTGAGCAAATTGTGCTGAGGCGCGGCAACGTCGTACTCATTTAATTTTGTACTAATCTCAGGCAAACGGCAGCGTTCGATTGAGCTTTTTCTCTTTGTAACTTCAAAAAACAACATTAGTAAGCCATTCAAAGAAAATTAAAGTCTACAAAGGAGATCGGTAACCTTGATTTCAACCCTTTAAAAATAAGCATAATTAAAACAATTATTAAGTATCTTATCAAACTAAACGCATTGCACTGGCAACTGTACTAGAAACCTTTCCAGAAGAAAACTTAGACACCAAAAACAGGTATGATGCATGCCGTCATCCATTCATTCCAGAAACACAGAGAGCCTTCCAGCTTCCAGGCACTGAGTATGCTTGCTTCTGGGGATGCAACAGGATTAAGGAAGATGGAGTCCCTGCTGCCCTGAAGAGTGAAGTCAGAAAAGTGAGGAGGCAGCCCATGTTCCCTCGAGCATTGCGGCAGTGGAAGCTTTGTGCACCTGGAAGGGTCCACAATAGGAACTCCCGCCACAATTTGGAGGATAAGAGACTTTTGGAACAAGTGTTTCTAGGCTGAGACCTCAAAGATGAGGCATCAGACCAGTGGAAACAGGACAGAAGCACTCCAGGCAAGGCAAACATGTACATTAAATGCCTATGGACAAAAGAGAGTGGGGGGCATTTGGGTAACTGGAAACCAGGTCAGTCTGGCTGAAGCCCAAAGAAACAGAAGAGATGGACAGAATTTAGAGGCAAGAGGGAATTCACCACAATGATTGACACTCATCTAGAGGGCAGGGCGGACCTTCCTGGAGGTTGAAATGACAGTGACAGTTTCATTTGCCTTTGAAAGAACCACTTCGCAAAGCAGATAGCTCTTCGTGTTAACACATGGCTTCAGGAATGACTCTAGTCTAGAAGCATCTTGGGGTGTGAAAATCAAAAGTGGCATAAATGGCATTTGCTTTATGAGGACCAGGATGATGGCAAGTTTAATGGGAAAGGTTGATCCATTATAACATATTAATTCCATAGATGTATAAGGGACTTTTCATTTGTACTTAGAACTATTTGGTAAAGATTTCATTTAATTATATACATTTTTTGTATAAACACTGCTATCATCTCTCCATTCTTTGGACTTTATTTGGTTTCTGGCCAAATCATATCCTTTAATTAGAGGATCTTTGGAGTACCTCTTTCATTAGAACATAAAAGCCTTTAATCCCATTTCCAGAATATTGACACACCATACCAAAAGAAGGTTTGAAATATATTAAAATCTTCAAAATGCACTGCTATGATTAATCTTCTAAGCATAAAATTTCTCTTACGTCGATATCAGTGAACAGAATAAAGATTTTTGTTCCAGCAACTATACCTACCATTACAAAATTGTTAAACATTAATTAATTAAGCTCAAATGTCCCCAGGCAGGAAATTTTAAAAGTGGGGGTGCGGGAAAAGCCAGCATCTGACCTTCAGGTGGTTGAAACACAGACACATAAACACAGTTATAGAACAACGTGGCCTCACACTCAGAGATAAATGTGAGGCAATGTGGGTGCACACAGCAAGGGTAATTCATGTACCACAACTTCAATTTCCACCAAGTACAAACCTGAGAATTCAGTTGGATACCCATGAAATGCTAAAAGTCACATTCCAAGACATTTGTAGATATAAAAATTAACTAAAAATAGTCAATAACCAAAGGTGAGTTTTATTTCAGTTCAACAAATGTTACCCATATTTGAGAGCCTACTGGGTGCCATATGATCTTCTGAGTGCTGAGATTAGAGACCTAGCCCCCAAACCTCAAAGAGCTCCTAGCCCAGTAGAAATTTATATTAAACAAAAGAGTATGTGGAACAGCATAGTCTGTGTTAGAAAAAAATTACAAGCAAGAGCTCAGTCTTTTGCCTGGTACACACCAGTATCATAGGACATTTGTCTTTTTAAATCTGACTTTATTGCCATTTGATATCATTTTCTTCCTAACCATCTTCTTGAGAGCTATTAGATTTGGAAATGACACATCCTGTTTCTAAGGGAGTTTCCACTGGGGTGTTGATTCTTAAGACTTGTATTCATTTCAATAAAAGCAATTTATTTAAGCAACTAAAATTTCTATACCTTCTAAAATGGCCATATAAGTAATTTCATCCATCAGACAGTATCCTTTCCAGAGCACTTGATCTGATTTGAGATTTTTTTTTGAAGTCACTGTACATTGCTTCAGATGTTGCAACTACACCATATAAGCCAATGAATGGAGTCAACCTCCCATGCTACTTGTGCATGGACAGAGCTTCAACTGTAACTCAGACCACAGGGCTGACATATGTCAAGGAACATGCATTTGAGTCCAGATTAACATGTTCTGCTCAAGCACGCTCATGATTTAAGGGTTATTTTTATATTACAAAAAACCCCAATGTG
The DNA here is from genome assembly GCF_963259705.1 of Myotis daubentonii. NCBI lineage: Eukaryota > Metazoa > Chordata > Mammalia > Chiroptera > Vespertilionidae > Myotis > Myotis daubentonii. Next base: position 12,631,141 of record NC_081842.1, on the reverse strand, counting down.
CTTTTGCAAATAAGTCCTATTTAAAGAAAGGTACACAGACCTTTGTGAATTTTTACAAGAGCCCTCTGGATTTAATCTACAATTATTGGACTTTCTACTGTATGCTTAACAAATGAAGTATAGTATACCATAATAGCCAAGTCGACCACAATTAGGGCCCTGAATTAAAGGCAAGAATGAGCCACATTGATAGCTCTGAGACACTGCACTTCATGGGCTCGGTGCACAGCGAGGTAGCACAGGTGTTCCTGTAATCGCAGCACAACGGGAAAATGCGGTGCTCAATGGCCTTAAAACTCTCTTACGTGATGGGGTGTGATGATCAGTATCGCCTCCCTCTCATTATGTGAAACACAACTAAAAACATTTGGGACTTTTGGCTGTCCTAAACCAGCTCAAGGGTATATGTTGGGTTTCTTTATCATGCAATCATTTCTGTAACTGTGTACATGTCTTTTCACAAATATAGAAAATATATTAAGAGTTCTTATTGACGAAGTTTATATTGTCTAAGTAATATCTTCCCCTTCACATTTTAAAATTATGCACCCAAATTCTGCCCCTTTCCCAGTTAGTCTGCAAAAAGTATCTCCAGCAATCTGCTGAGATTGAAAGAAATGGGATGTTGTTGTTTCTTTCACCAGGTGAAGGAGGAGAAGGAAAATGCTGCATTCTACTGAAAAGTATGAACATTATAGTTGCAAACCACAGACCATTTTCTGCTCTGTGACAGAGAGCAGTTGACGCTCGGGGATCTCTGGGAAAACGGGCTTAAGCCCAAGAGTGGGCTCTGGGAAGTACTGGGAAGCAGCAGAGCGAGCATGACCACTGTGTGAACACAGTCACACTCTGGAAGTGCCGAATGCGGACAAGCCTATCTACTACTACAGAGCACTCATGCGGGGAGAAGATGGGGACATCGCTTGAGCACAGTGAGGCACAGCCACAGCTGATTCCCCTTCCTGCTGGCCTTGCGGAGGGGTCTCCAGGCCCAGTGCCACAGGGCCCTCTGCACCTACCCCACAGGGTAACAGGCACCGTGAGGGACGACATTGCCCACTTCAAGAAATGCCCAAGAATTAACAACAACCTTTTAATTTCTTGGGGGAAATACCATGCTCAAATATACTCAACAGGGTATTTTAAATTCTATGAGGAAAAAATTCCCTGTTCCCTGATCTGACCTGATGAGGTGCTAAACATCGTACTGCCCTGATAATTTACAAGAACACAGGGTTCAAGGCCTGGGGTGATGGTTGGGTTACACAGGAAACCGTCTATGGCAAGAAAGGCTACGTCTTGACATTTTACAGCTATTTCAGTCATAACGTGGAAGAGAACCTACAACTGACTTTGGAATGGTCACGTGTGAAGTCATTGTCTGCTGCTGATGGTAGCTATAGGCTTTGACCAAAAACTCATAGTGTGCATAACTTCTCTTTCATTTCTAGAGGCACCATCATTCCCCTACTCGATGTTCTTATCTGTGCTCCTGACCTATGAATTGGACGTGACAGACACATTTAATTGTCCGCCGAGTTATCTCTTTTCAGAGCAGAAGGTTGGTGATGAGCAACTAGTCATAATTTGGCACAACAAGCAACTTGCCACCTCACACTAAATATTAAATTAGTCATTTTATTTCCTTGGGTGTGGCCACGGACTGTTCACAACTTTGAGCCATCTTTTAGAACTATGTCCGTAGTGGAATGATTTCACTGCCAATTTTGGTTTTGTTGATTTGGGCCCACAGCGGAAAAACACAGTGGAAGACAAAATGCCACCTGGAGGCAGAGCCCAGGCCAAGATCAACCAGAATTGTTACTGAAAACCTTGCATCTTCCCCATTGGCATGGAATTCAACAGGCTGAGCAATCAAAAGAGACAATTACCATCTGAAAGAAACAGAAAGGTCATGCTATGTCTCTACCGCTCAGGAATCACCAGAGGTCCCCCAAGACCGAAACTGATTCCCCAGTGTGGTATGTCAGATGGCCCACCGTTCAGTTTCTAGGAATTCCCAATATAAACCAGACCGGGACCGGTCTTGGCACTATTCCTCAAGCTGCCTGTGGTGGGAAATAAACCATTCTGGACTTCTGATTTTTTCTTCCACGCGTCTCTTCTAGCTTTGGGAATCCTAGTAGCCTTTCCTCTCCTTCTTGCTCTTGTTCTTTTCCCCAACTGAGGAGTAATTTACCCATGGCTGAGATTGGAAGGAGAAATTAGGCACCCCAATCTGGCTCCTTTCTCCTCCTTTGTGAATGAACCTACCTGCAGGAAACACACTTGTTCCTCTTTTACTCCAGGCCTTATCTTTTAAAGGGTCCTGCCCCAAAGTGGAGGAGTCATGGAGTGAGGTGGGGTGAGATAGGAAAGCTTATCTTTGCTGACTAATTGGGAGGTTTTTGTTTTAAAAAACCCTTGACCACAGAAGGGGCACTTTTTGTTCCCCTCTGCCTCACCACTGTCATCTTTTTCAATTGATTTGGAACAAAGGGAACAAAGGTGCCGTTTCAGGGTCATGGCAGAGACCGCAGCACTACATTTGTGCACAACTTCATGTTCCAGGAGTTTCTGCCATCTGGAAGGCACTTCCTCATTCTTTTCACCTTTTCCAAATCTATGCATCATTCAAGCTCTTTTTCAAGACTTCCCTTCAACCACAAAACTTTCCGGAGTAGCTGTGATATTTAAATAATGCAGCATGTGTGAAAAGCATTGTGCCTGAAGCACTAGGCATATACTAGGTGTAACTTTTCTTTTCCTTTCTTAGTCACTCACATCTGTATTACTGCTCACCATACACTGCTGGTTTGGTGCAAATTTCTAGAAATCAGTTTGATGCTATACCCCAAAAGGCCATAAAACTAACCATGCCCTTTATATCAAAATTCTAATTCTGAGAATCTGTGCTGAGTTCAAGCTTAAAGTAGTAAATATTCATATCCCAAAATATATGTTGTACAATGATCACTAAGAAAATGACTAGGTATTATGGCACAGTTATATGATGACTTATTATGCAACATTTAAAATTATCCTGGAAAATTCTTAAAAGGTAATACAAAGTATGTTTATACTTCTTTATGTTCTTACTTCAGTGGCAATTATTCTTTCTGCAAAATAATATAAAATTAAATGTATGGCTTTATATGTCATTTTCTTTTCTTTATCATTTTTCAACAGTACTTTTTTAAAAAACTGTAAAAAAATTTGAATCATCATCATTGTTATCACTTTTAAACAAAAAGTTTCATGGGTTGACGTTATAAGTATTGCCTTGGGAGGATTTCCTTAGTCTCTACATTCCAGGAGTTTGTAATTCAAGCTATGCACCACAGCACATAGTAAAAACTCAACATTTATTTGTGGAGTAATTGTGTCAATGTTCCAGGCTATTATAAAAAATAAAGGTTCCAATATGAAGTTAATATTTATGCAGTATCCAATGCTTTCTCTTCATCTCACACAGAAACATAATGGCAAGTTTGGAGAATAATTATTGTTGTCCTTTTATATCCCTTCATTTTTTTTTTATTAAAAAATATCGCCCTAGCCGGTTTGGCTCAGTGGATAGAGCATCAGCCTGCGGACTGAAGGGTCCCGGGTTCGATTCCAGTCAAGGGCATGTACCTTGGTTGTGGGCACATCCCCAGTGGGAGGTGTGCAGGAGGCAGCTGATTGATGTTTCTCTCTCATCGATGTTTCTAACTATCTCTCTCCCTTCCTCTCTATAAAAAAATCAATAAAATATATTATATATATCAGTGATATGTGGCCAAATTAATTTTTTAAATGGTGCCAAAATTCCAAATGGTTAAATGAACTTTTCATATTATTCAAAGACTCAATAATAAAATATATATTTCTCTTTCCCTGAAATAAAATTAAAATTCACAATAACAAAACCAAAAAAAAAGCTTTGGTAACTAGCATGCTGTATATGGTAATGAGGCTGATTTGCAACTTATTCATGCTCTTCAGAAATCCATCCTGCTGGATTTCTCTGCCTCCATATTGTCTACCACACTATCTGATTTGTAGGTTATGGGTTCACACTTGAGTGTATTTAGTCACTTGTATGTGTATCTCACCAGTGTCATCTGTTTGGCTGTTAATTCTGTAACCACTCTTTTCCAGAAGGTCCCATTGCACACTTTCACTGGGACTGACCTACTACCCTTTTTTTATTTGATTTCCTTCTCTCTCTCTCTCTCCCCTCTCTCTCTCTCTCTCTCTCTCTCTCTCTCTCTCTCTCTCTCTTTCATAGTAGACATTTTTCAGGCATCCAATTACTTTTTGTCTGGGAAAAGCAGAGAATTCTTGTTCACCTTTATATTTACTGGCCAATAGTTCTATTACATTGAACTACATGAAATTGCCATTTTTTTAGGTAAAATGTTGTCAATTTAAGATGGATCATCTATAAATCTACATTTGTCTCACAAAATTGAATAATTTTGTGAGACAAATGTAGGCCAAATGCTTGACACATAAAGGATTTTTACACGCTACCATTATTCATCATCATTACTAGTACTTAAATCAATTCAGTGCTGTCTATAAGGAGAGGATGATGTAGTAGCTCAGATATTCTCAAGTGTGTGTGTGTGTGTGTGTGTGTGTGTGTGCAATGCTTGAAGAGCCACTTTATAGTGAGACCTCTGGGGATATAACTTAACATTCTTCATTCATTCGAAACTTATTTTTAAATTGCCATCTTCAGGCTACTTTTCTATTATATTTATATCCAGTAATGTTCACAAACTAGTGTTATCCTCTTTATAATAACATCCCCTAGGAGCATCTAAGTTCTTGAGGAAATAAGTCCAAACATAATGTATAGATATAGATATACCAGGTATTCTAAAATATCATTCTGAAAATATATCAAATATTCTAGTTTACCATTATTTCTCTTCAGATTTTCATGGATCAAATCCATAGGCAAACTCTTTTTCAAATTCCTTTGAATTACTACCCTTCCCCCATATTCTTAACCTGTTTTTATATCATTATAATATTTTAAACCAGTCTCAAAGGATACAGAGCAACAGATAAATTATTTTCTTACACTCTTGCTTGATCAGTTTCTGACCTTAGACTTATGACAAGTATTTATGTTAAGAATTGATTTAGGCAAAAATTTCATTCAAAGGATAAACTAATTTGAGCGCCAAACTAAAGGGTTTGCTAAATTATTCGTGGACTTATCTTTTTCTTGAAAGTGTAAGTAATTGCTCCTATTAATGAAGTATTGTCATGGAGTATGGGTGGCTTTGGTAGCATACTTGCCGTTGCCATAATTAATTCTCTCTTGGCACGAGCACAGCGTTCATCATATTTTGATGGTGCTCTCGCACACTGTGCCAGAACAGAAGGAAAGCAGTGATTGATGAAATGTTTATGTGACAGATACATTCGCCATATAAATACACATCTGATGAACTTGAAAATTAGCTTTCTGTTTGGAACAGTGGTGCATATTTTAAAAGACCAACTTTGCAAAAAGGCTATTTTCCACCGCTCATTTCAGCTACAAAGAGGATAGTAACATAAAACTCATATACCAAAACGAAATGATTTGCTTTATTCAGCCATTTCAAACAACTGAGGGCAGGAAATAGCAGGAAACTTAAGGCCAGGCCACTTAAATTTCAATAACAGGCAAGGAGTGATTTCTTTTTTCGATCAGAGGGAAAGCCAAACATTTTTGTCTAATACAGATATCTGTTGACACTGTTTACTCAAACTTAGGTATCACTCTTTGTTTACCACTTTCGGTGTGCGTATTTATTTTTTAACATCCTGGTCTTCACACACTCTAAGTACGCTCTATTTCCAGTTCACCTGATCCTTCATTTCCAATCCTAAATTCTCTGCCTCTTCTCCCTGCTCCCCCATTAGACTTCCCAAAGGATGACCCACTCCCTTCTGCACCCCTACGGGGCATGTGTCTCTCATAGCCAGCAGGCTAGTCTGGGCTTTCACGCCCAGCAGCTGGGCAGGAGCAAGCAGAAGCCTGCAAGATTTCCTGATGCTTAAGTCTGGAACTGGCCCAGCTCTGACACATTGTTGACCAAAGCAAGTCACAAGGCTGCCCTATCTCCAAGGAAAAGCCAACCAGACTCCACTGCTTGCTGGAAGGAGCTGCAGCCACATTGCAAAGCATACGCTATAAGAAGAAGAAAAGAACTAGGCATATTGTTGCAATCACCCAATCACATCTCTCTTTATTCCAAATGCATTTACTTGACAACATTTTTACAATGCCCCTATTCCTATAAAACCAAATGGGCCTTGTTGACTAACTTATAACAGACAGAGGAAGTCAGAGTAGAAGCTAAAATCAAGGAATAAAGCCAAAAAGCAGGAGAAAGGTTATCACACTGTTAATTTGTTATGTGGGTATCTTCAATATCAAAAGAAGTCAAAGTGAACCCTCTCCGCGCTACTAGCTTTGAAGTGAGTCCATATATTAGTGATTGTTGGGACATGCACTGGGCCATAGGATGATTTTATAAAAATAATACATAAATATTTTTTAATTGGGGGCAATTTTTACTTTGTAAAATCCTTTCATTTTTAAGGATTCATTAGCCCATTGGATTGAACATAAAAAGGAAGTGTAATGTAGAGGGGATTTTGACATCAGGTAAGCCTGAATTCAAATTTCACTTCTGCAATTTACTACCTTGTGTCCTTTGACTGAGTTGCTTGGCCACTCCAACCTTCTCACCAACCTTACCGACTCATTGTGAGAGCTTCGTGTTGTATTGTTACAAAGTGAATACACATACCAGGTGTCCATCAAATTTCCCTTTTTCTAGTGTAGTATTCACACTTTGGCAGAAATAAGATGAAGCAGGCAGGGAGAAACCCAGGGGGATCTTTAGCCCAAAGCTCTTCAATCTAATAGATTCGTAGGCCCACATTTGAGTTCCTAGAGAAAAAATAACTCAATTCATTAAAAGTAAAATTTTGAAAATTCACATTCTTCATTGAGATTATCAACTTCACATATATCAAGTTTCATTTAAATACTACTCCTTCTCCAAACATGTTTTCATGTATGAACTCTTGAAACATTTTCTTAGAATCAAAATTACTTTCTTTAATCCACTATAAAGAAGAATACGTCAACAGAAATATAGTACTTCAATCCAACCTGCGTGATAAATGAATAGTTTGCACTTTTGCTCTCTTTATGATCTATATCTGTTAGCCATAGACTCCTGAGTCCCTTGATAAGCTATTACAAAAACAGGTTGCTGATAACACATGTGGCAAAAATAAACAAACGAAGAAACAATGCTTTAGTGTTTCTGAAAGTTCATTGGCTACAAGGCAGAAGGAAACCAATCCTTAGGCCACTTAAAAAAGAAAGTTTGTTGGCTTGCTTCTTCACTACCCAAAAGGCAAAAACAAGTCACTGTTTTACAAGGTTGTGAGGCATCTTTTACGATTTCATAGAAATCTCAACCATCCGTGTCCACAGAGTCAAAGTTAATATTGTGTTGCTCATGGGTATTTTGAGGTGGTTGTATACGTCTATTCTGTAAGATTCTTTCATTTATTTCAAAGAATCCATTTGTATGTTGTCCACCTCCTTTGCCAAGGTGAGCGGTTCACTGTGATGCTTTTTTGCTGTGGGCAGAGAAAAGGGCATCCCTGGGGAAACTGAGGTTTGGCGCGCTCTCTAGTTTTCAGGTGGTGGTCCCAGAAGGAACACTGCCTAGAAAGGATCAGCAATCTTTAATTCTATCAAGAATTTAATCTTGTAATGAAGCCTGAAAATTCCATTTTTGTTAATAGAAAGAGAACCAGCATGAAATGTAGTTCACAAACCATTTCCACTGGCAGCTAGCACAGCCACACTGAGTCATCGCATAATAAAACTGATTTAATTATATTGAAGAGAAGGGGAAAGCAGTGGACTGAGCCAGCCAAATGCAAACAAGGTGCCCCACTCCAAATCGTGCTGCTGATAGAGAAGGGCCACCTTTCAAGTGTCAAGCTGAGACATTCATCTTTAACTCTGCCACTCTCAGGTGCCCTGACCCGGCAATGCCAGTTTTTACTGAAAAACAGCTCTCACCTACTGGGTTTCTTATGCATTTTCCCAATGATTTCCCTGGAACAGAGCCTTGATTGTAGGAAAAGCAATAAGTGGCAGGCTCACTCCTTTAGGCTACTCCTTAATGGTTCTGGATATTTATTCTGATGAATTAATCTAAAGCATCCTCCGCTTAAAAGCTAAAGGGAGCCTGGCCAGAATGGATCAGTGGTTGAGCGTTGACCAATGAACCAGGGGGTCACAGTTCGATTCCGATCAGGACACATGCCTGGGTTGCAGGCTCGATCTCCACTGTGGGGCGTGCAGGAGGCAGCCGATCAGGGATTCTCTCTCATCATTGATGTTTCTATCTCTCTCTCCCTCTCCCTTCCTCTCTGAAATCAATAAAAATACATATTTTTTTAAAAGCTAAAGGGATATGTACCAAATTGCACATGGAGCAAGGGTTCCTGTTTTCCTTAGGGAATTGCATTAACAAACTTGTTAAAAATAACATTATATCAATCTGGATATATATTATACACATAATATGTGTATATGTACATATATAATATGTAACATATAACATATATATGTAATATAATAAACATGGTTGCATAACTGTTATATATATAACATATGTAAATGTGTGGGTGTCTGTGTGTGTGTATATGAGTGATTAATAGGTTATCCTTCGAACAGAAAGGAAGAATGCCAACGACCAGATTAGAGTCAGGAGACCTGAAAGCTTTCTGTCCACTGAGCTATCATGGCAGATAGTTTGTACCCTTCTATAAAGCTTTCTGAGTGGCCTTTCTCCATCTACAGATTTCTCACTTATAAAATTAAAGGATTAGCTGAGATCATTGACAAAGCTCCTCTCAGCTGGAAAGTTCTATAGTTTAAGGTCATTCACCAGGAATCTGCCAGTTACCTAACACCCTGGCCAATATAACCCTAAGCAAAAGCTACATTTTTATTACAGTTTTTAAAAGTAGTTTGTAAACAAAAATAAGGCTACAGACAAAAATATATGACCATATCCAATATCCCATTCAAGAACCCTGCAGCAATTTGTTTTATAAGAATTTTCATCCTCACAAAAGTCTGCTTCAAAAATATTGCACTTAAGAATTCAGGCTTTTTCTCATCCTTTATAGGTATTAGAATCAGAGAAGACATATGAGAATCGACCAGTATTCTTTTCATCTTTCCCTCCGTTATATATTTTGATTTTTTTCTTTAGTAGATGATGTCCCATGTGAATAGAATCATTACTACCTTACCCTTAAACTTCCATGGAATTAATGAACTGTTGCAATAGCCAATCATAAATTTGTGTTTATAGTTTGGAGTCCTATCAGGCTTATAATTATTTCAGTGCAGATCTGCTAGCCCAGTGAAAGCCTTCATTATCATTGGAGCTGAAGAAGCTGTTTGGTTATGCAGAGCCTGTCTTGTCTCTGCCTGTCCCTTCTTGGCCACTGCTTGTAGTAAACATCCTTTTTGCTCCATTTTAATAGAGCTGCCTGCAGAAGGTCATTTATTAGGCAATCACTTGTCTGTGAAAAATTCTAATTACTCAATATTTGTCAACGGGAGGAAAATAGCATTGCACTTGCATGCCGAATGATGGGCAAACCAGAATGCAGATGAAAAAAAATCAGAAGTTTGTATTGTTTAATGGGCAGGTAAAGAAATATGGTAAGTGCACGTACACTTTGAGGGTTAAAAAGAAAAGATACACTATCAGCTATAGTGAAGATTAAAAAAAATAGCAGAGTTTAGGGTGTTATCAGTTTGGAGTTGAAGCAAAAGAAAAATAATTTATGAATGCTTCAGGGATTTATTTTTCCTGTGGAATCTTAGTGCCCCCTGCTGATCTTGAGAAAATGTTTTTCATTCGCAATAGTTCCTGTTTTTCTTCTAGATAGGGATTTTTCTATTATGGTATTTCTTTTTCAGAGAATAGAGACTCTTTTGTATGTAAGACTCTATCTCAGCAGTACTATCATGTTAGTATCTGTGGCTTATTGAAAAAAAGTGATTAATCAAAAAATTCATATTCACAAGTGTTAAAGATAAAGGGAAAGGAATTTAAAGTTACTACCTGATATTTTAATGGAACCAGTTGAACTTGTTAGTTAAAAAGAAACATAAAGTCACTTAGGGAAGAAGACCTTGACAAAAGTGAAAATACCCAAAGAAATCATCGGTGACCAAAACCGCAATAGTGCTGCTGAGTCGGATGCTTGTTGAAACAGATTGTTCATGTTCTTAGTTCATAACCAGGCACAGGCACATGAGACATTAAGACACAGCACATTGCCAGAGACCACCCATTATTAATAACATTATTTTCCCATATTTTAGTCTTCTCTTGTACATTATGTGTGAGAGAAATATTACTATTCCCATCTGAAAGGTGAAGAAAATGAGACTCATAAAGCTAATGTAAATTACTAAAAAAGTTGGACAACCATTTAATGGCAGAGAATCATCTTAGATTAATTTTAGAACAAAATAAAATATAAATATATTTTCTACATTTCCTCCTCACTCTATCTACTCCAGATTATTTCAAAGCAACTCACAGTAAATATTTAACAAATCACAGTCAATATTTCATTATTTCTCTCTATAAATAAGATCTCTTTTTTAAAAAAGCATTTTAAAATTTAGCAGAACCAAGATATTTAACTACGGTGTCCACACTCAGGTTCTCTCTGTGTATCAATCATATCCCATATTTTCTTTATTCTGATGCTTGAGCATGTGGGGTCTTGATGACTATTCCTAGATATGGTAAACAACTCAACAGAGAGCATACTTTCCAAATGCAAACCAACCCATCCAGGGTCTATGCCTCCAACCACTTCCTTTAGGAGATGACACACTCTGGTCCATTATCCATCTGCCTTGATCACCCCAGGGCCAGGTAACAGACAAATAGAGACAGCCCTGTGCCCCAGAGACTATAAAATTATTTAAACTAGCCAATCCTAAACCTGCTTGCCCTCCCTTGTCATTACCCCCCCCCCCCCCCGCCGCCAAATAATAATAAAACCTATTCAAATATTTCACCACCCCACAGCAACTGCGATCTCTTTCCATCAGACTTCAATAAGAAGATAAAATTGGTGTAAAATAAGTGTGTCTTAATCATAGAAATACTGAGTTCTGGGGTCAGTCACACACAAAGCATTTTTTATAAGTAAGATAAGCCTTTCTCATTAAGTAAAAAAAAAAAAGAAGAAGAAGTGCCAGTTATTTCACATCATTAAATAGGTTCATTGACATTCCTGGGTGTCAGAGAGTCATTTCCGCAAACCATCAACTCCCACGCAACTCCTGAGCCAGGCTGTCACCCAAGAAGTCCCCACCAATAAAGAGGTCAGACTTTAATAATATTACAAAGGTTTTGAAGATAAAAGATACCATGAAATCAGTCAGGCTGAAATGTTGCAGGAAAAGATATGAGAAAAGAGTAACTTAAAGCTCCAATTTTCCATCTGACTGAGAAACTGATTTGCTTCAATAGGGTTTTGGTACCTAACATCGCTGTTCCCATTACTAGGGGGAAGAGGTCACCATACAAGTTTCCCATCTGCATTATCTCATTTAATATTTACCATTTTGCTATCCGTTAGGCTTACATCACCCTCGTTTTACAGATGGGGACGTCAAGACTCAAAAATGGTCAGGAGCTTGCCTGTCACGTTTCAAAACCTGTCCCAACGATACACATCATGTTCCCCCTACTAAGCCCCAACATAGCCACAAAAACCTCCAGCACTTCAACCAAGGTTGTTACATAGGGAAAAATAATTCCTATATTTCAAATAAATTCTTGCTGTGGTATGTCATTCTATTTTTAATAACAAAGTCGAATGATGTTACAGCTGGTTTCCTATACAAAACGCAAATGTAATGTTCAGCAAAGATCATGCTTAATGCCAGTAGACAATAGTCATCCTCCAGTGTTTCAATGTCATATTCTTTCCATATCTACACAGTGTCTACACTCACTAAGTCATATCACTCTGCCCAATTAGTCTATTCTAGTGCCAAGATCCAGTCCAGTGCAAGGACATTCTCAGCCCAGAATGACTTAGCCATATTTAAGGAGTATGTGTGTGTGTGTGTGTGTGTAGGGGGCAGGGGGGAGGGGGGTTTAGGGGAAGAACACTGAGTGAAATTTGAATTTCAGTAAAAAGCAAAGAATGTTTACCATAAAGGTGTCCTATGTAATATTTAGGACATATTATACCAAAGAAAAAGTGCTCACTATTTATCTGAAATGCAAAATTAACTACCTTTCATTCTGAAACTATATTTATCTGAAATACAAATTTAACTATAGTAAATTGGCCCTTATTTTATCTGGAAACGCTAGCTCCAAATCTTCCGAAGAACCTGAATTCATTCTGTGACCTCCTTGGGACATTGCTTTGTACTAAAGAAGAAGAAGGCAAAACCCAGAACCCTGGTCTCTACACATTTTCAGAAATAAATAATTAATAATAATAACTTAATTAATATTAAAAGTAAATTGGGTAAATAAAAATGATAGGAGGCTCTAGAGCCAGCGGTTCTCAACCTGTGGGTCTCGACCCCTTTGGGGGTCGAACGACCCTTTCACAGGGGTCGCCTAAGACCATCCTGCATACCAGATATTTACATTATGATTCATAATAGTAGCAACATTACAGTTATGAAGTAGCAACGAAAATAATTTTATGGTTGGGTCACAACATGAGGAACTGTATTTAAAGGGCCAGAAGGTTGAGAACCACTGCTCTAGACCAGGTCTGTGGGCATTTGCAATCCCATGGCCTATCATGGGTAGAATAGAAAATTGCTGAGACAACCTAGACCCAAATGAGCTTCCCAGACAGAAAAGGCAAGATGACATGGCTATTTGCTTTGCAATCTCAGTTCTCCTGAGTCTCAGACTTGGCACTTGATGCCTTCATAATAGATGGCTATGGGGATATAAGAAAGGCATCATAGAAGACAGAAGAGAAGGGTAATTGTCATTAAGTAAACCCAGAAGCCGATCAGTTTCATATAATGCCATTTTAATATATCAAAATAATTTTTTATTGTATATATGGCTCAAATTTAAATCACATTTCCCACCAACAACCAGTTCAAGAATATGACATTGAACTCATTATTTTGGAGAAAGCACCATTTCTATTGCACTGTTTGGAAGAGGCTTATGTTTAATCCACTATAATATTTCTGAATTCTCCTTGTGGGGATTTTAGCCTCTTGGCATATTAGGTTATCCTGGACCCACTAGATAGGGAAACATTCTTTTTGCTGATGTTGTTCCTCTGAGAATAATTAATTTTTAAAGAAAAATATAATTTATTTATTGGAATTCAGACTGCTATTTCTTCACATTACCTGCAAATATTTTATGAGGTCTTTTCTTTTTAACTTTGAAAACTCGGAACTTGGCTCTGTGAGGGCAAAACCTTTTAACTGAAAGATGAAAATGACAGCTGCCGTCTCACAGAGAGTATTAAAAGGGGTTCTGACTTGAGGGGATATTGGTGGTTTGGTGACATCCATCTTCATATATATTTCTAGAACAGTGAACATCATATTGTTCCACTTGCCAAAATGTCATAAATTTAAAGCTGGCCTCCAAAAATATCATCAATGCTGGCTGTGAAATTGCCTTTGACTTAATGGAAGAACAATATTGCATACTCTCTTTTGTGCAAGAACTGTTACTATTAAAGAAATTTAAATCAAATCCAGGTTTTTCTGGGCCAATCGTGTACTCAGAATGTCTGAAGACTCCAAAGTAGTTGAGCCAATGAAAACACTTACAGAGAGGTTAGAAGGCGAATGCCTCTTAATTGACTTAAAAATCTGAGTGAAAGCACCCTGCCCCCAGAGCTCAAAGTTCAAGGTCTTTCCATGTATAAGACAAGTATAGTGAAGAAAGTATCATGACACATTCACTGTGGAAACGATCAATGAAATAAAAATATCTGAAACCAGAAAATAGATCCCAGAGATTTAGCCAAACACCTTAAGGTTGACAGTGAGGTTATCATCACAAATAGAATCTAAAGAGGAACAGGAAATACCATTTAGGGACTAGACCTCAAGCAACTTAGCATTGTTTGCACAAAATAATCCTGAAAACTACTTCTACCCTTAAGCTTCCATGCTTCTCTGATTATCAGAAACTCTTATACATTTCAGCATGCATTCAATATGTATTTCAGGATAATTTCAGCAGATGAGAAGAAAATTATCATAAGGAAAGGTTTTAATAACTAATCTATCTTTTAAAATCATTTGTCATTATTTGTATTGTATTATCCTTATATGTATTTTATCCCAATATTTTGTATTGTATTATCCTTATATGTATTTTATCCCAATATTTTGTTGCAGATTATTTAAGGTTCAGGTCTCACTGATGAAATTTTACAAGAATTACAGTTAATATCAGGCTATGTTATCATAATTATTTAATTTGCATACATTATTTTCCAGGTTTTATGATCCTATTTCACTGGATACAAATTACATTGTTGGGAAATTAATCATTAAAAAAACAAAACAAAAACCTGGCCCTAGCTGTTTTGGCTCAGTGGATAGAGCATTGGCCTGCAGATTGAAGGGTTCCAGGTTCGATTCTGGTCAAGGGGACATGCCTGGGTTTTGGGCTCGATCCCCCCAGTAGGGGCGTGCAGTAGGCAGCCAATCAATGATTCTCTCTCATCATTGATATTTCTATTCCTCTTTTCCTCTCTGAAATAAAAATATATTTAAAAAAAAAAGAAAAAAACCCTGATTCCTCTTCTTATCATGTGGACACACAGGTCTGGGAATTCCATTAAATAGTTAGCTTATCCATTCGTATATGCAAAATAAAACTTCAACTTTATTTTGGTAGTTGTTTATATCATTTAGAGTAGCAGTTTTCAAACATGCTCCATGAACCCCTGGGGGTTCCTGGGCCCCTTTCAGAGGGTGAGTGAAATTAAAACTATTTTCACAAGAATGCCAAGATGTTCTTTGCCTTTCTTAATTGATTGACATTTACAATGATGATAAAACTGCTGGTGCCTTAACATGAATCCAGGTAGTGGCGCTGCGTATAGTAGTGGTCATTGAATGTGTTAAAGTAAAAATAATAATAATAATTAAAGTTTTTTAAAGTCAGTTTCAGAACATTGTTAATGACACAATAAAAATTTAATTAAAAAATATATATAAAGTCTTAACCTTTAATTGAAGTGCTTTTAGATATTTATGTGATAGATTAAATGGTAAATAGCTGGGTTACTAAAAGTTGTTTTGCTTTCTTTTTCTTAATTTACTTATAATATATACAGTTGTTTAAATCAACTATTACAATAGTGTCTTCTGGCATTTATAATATATGAAATATATATATATATATATATACATATATATATATCCTATCTAATAAAAGAGAAACATGGTAATTGGCGTACGACCCCTAACCTTCCCACTGGCTAATCAGGGCAATATGCAAATTAACTGCCAGCCAAGATGGCGGCCGGCAGCCAGGCAGCTTGAAACTAACATGAGGCTTGCTTGCTTCAGTGACGGAGGACTCCAACGTTCTCCTCCTGCCGCTGCAGGCCTCTGAGCTGCAACTCTAAGCAACTATGTAACAAATATAGAAGCTAAACAAAACCCTAGAAACCTGCTTTAGTCCCGGGCTTCAGCCAGCAGAATCGCAACATTGTAAGCAAAGGCCAGAAACCTACTTTCAGCAGTGGAGGCCTAAGAGCTGGAGCCAAGCCTCAAAACTAAAGCTGGCCCAGAATAAAAAGAAAAAAAGAAAGAAAAAAAGGAGCGGTTGGGAGCTTCAGTCACCCCCAGCCTGAAAAGAGCCCTCAGCCCCTCACTCAGACTGGCCAGGCACGCCAGTGGGGACCACCACCCTGAAGGGTGTGTGACCAGCTGCAAACAGCCATCATCCCTTCACCCAGGCTGGCCAGGCACCCCAGTGGGGACCACCACCCTGATCCAGGACACACTTCAGAGCAAACCAGCCGGCACCCACCCGTGCACCAGGCCTCTATCCTATATAGTAAAAGGGTAATATGCCTCCCGGCACCAGGATCAGCGTGACAGGGGGCAGCACCCAAAGCCCCTGATCGCCCTGCGGCTCTGTGTGTGACAGGGGGCGGGGCCACAACCTCTCTATCCACCCTGCTCTGTTCATGACAGGGGAAGGCACCCCAACCCCCTGATCAGCCCTGCTCTGTGCCTGATAGGGGGGAGCTGCCCAACCCCCTGATCGCCCTGCGGCTCTGTGTGTGACAGGGTGTGGCACCCCAACCCCCTGATGGGCCCTGCTCTGTGTGTGACGGGGTAGAGCCATAACCTCCCCATCGGCCCTGCCCTGAGTGTGAGAGTGGCTGCGCCCCAACCCCCTGATCGGCCCTGCTCTGTGGGTGATAGAGGGCGGCGCCCCAACCCCCTTATTGGCCCTGCTCTGTGCGTGACAGGGGGCAGTGCCCCAACCCCCCTGATGGGCCCTGCTCTGTGAGTTACAGGGGGCAGTGCCCCAACCCCCTTATTGGCCCTGCTCTGTGCATGACAGGGGTGGCGCCGCAACCTCCCCATCGACCCTGCCTTGAGTGTGACAGGGGACGGTGCCTCAACCCCCCAATCGGCCCTACCCTGAGCATGACTGAGGGTGGCATTGCAACCTCCCAATCCGCACTGCTCTGTGCATGACAGGGGGCGGCGCCCTAAATCCCCAATTGGCCCTGCTCTGAGCCCGACCAGGGGCTGCACCTAGGGATTGGGCCTGCCCTCTGCCACCCTGGAGCAGGCCTAAGCCAGCAGGGCGTTATCTCCCGAGGGGTCCCAGACTGCAAGAGGGCACAGGCCGGGCTGAGGGACCCCCCCTCCCCCCCGAGTGCACAAATTTTTGTGCACCGGGCCTCTAGTATATATATATAATGGCATAAAAGCTGGGAGGATGTGGACCTATATTGATTCATTACTACATAAAATATCATTTACTGTAAATGAACTGTTAAAAGTTAAGGATATAGCCCAGGTGTTGTGGTTCAGTGGTTGAGTGTCAGCCTATGAACCAGGAGGTCACAGTTTGATTCCCCATTCCCAGTCAGAACACATACCTAGGGTTGTGGGTTTGATACCCAGTAGGGGGCATGCAGGAGGCAGCTGATGGATGATTCTCTCTCATCATTAATGTTTCTCTCACCCTCTTCCTTACTCTCTCTGAAATCAATAAAAAATATTTTTTAAAGTTAAGGACATAGATTATAATCCCTAGTTAAATCACTAAGAAAATGGCACAAGACATATAACTAAAATATCAGTAGAAAAATTAAAATGGATTTCTAACATTTTTAAATAATCCAAAAAAAGGCAGGAAAGAAATCATAGAGGGTGAAAAACCAAAACAGAGATGAATAAAAAACAAATAATAAAGTGATAGGCCCAAACTCAATCATAATTAAGTTAGACATGAATGGAATAGCAATTCAATTAAAAAGGAAAGATTGCCAGAATGGGGAAAAGTGACACAACTATATTCAGTCTATAAGAAATGACACTTAAATATGTAGCTAGATTTAAAATATATGGATGGAAGAAAATATTCCGTGAAAACTGTAATTGTAAGAAGAATGCATAGCTGCATTAATGCCATATAACAGAGATTTCAAGTCTAAAGTTATTATAGTGATAAAGAAGCTATTTCATAATGATAAAAAAGTGAAGTCATCAAAATCATACTAATAAAAATATTTATGTTTTTTATATGAGAGCATCAACATACAGAAACAAAAATTAACAGAATAAAAAGAATAGGCAAATCCACAAAGTTGAAAATTTTTTAAACTCCTCTTTGAGCCATTGATAGATCAACTACACAATACATCAGCAAGAGAGACGATATAACACTAGCTCATTGACCAGGATATTTGTAGCTAAATTGACATTTTTAGCATGAAAGATGACATATCAGAGTCAAGTCTTAATGATAGTCATGTTAATTTGCAATTGCTTGTTTCATATATATATATATATATATATATATATATATATATATATATATATAGAGAGAGAGAGAGAGAGAGAGAGAGAGAGAGAGAGAGAGAGAGTACATATTTCTATTCAGGTATTTCAAAAACATTTAAGACATATTCAAGAATTAGAGATTGTCCACTAAAAAAAAATAAATATAGGTAATATTTGTATGCATATATGCATGGCCCATGGCCACAGACAATGGGGTAGTGAGGACCTGGGGGGGCATATGTAATACTTTCAACAGTAAAGAATTATTTTAGATAGATAGATAGATAGATAGATAGATAGATAGATGATAGATAGATAATATTTATAACAGCATCATTCTATATATTATAGAGCACTTAAGAATGTGGGCTTTGGCCTGGCCAGTGTGGCTCAGTGGTTGAACATCAACCTATGAACCAAGAAGTCTCAGTTGGATTCCCAGTCAGGACATGTGCCCGGATTGCAGGCTCAATCCCCAGTGTGGGGCGTGCAGGAGACAGCCAATCAATTATTCTCTCTCATCATTGATGTTTCTATCGCTCTCTCTCCCTCTCACTTCCTCTCTGAAATAAATAAAATATATATTTTTTAGAAGAATGTGGGCTCTGTCAAGTGGATTTATATAAAAACCTAACTCTGCCTTGGGTGTATTACATCATCTCCTATGACCCTTCACTTTCTCTTCTGAAAATGGAGATGATAATACACGTCTCAGAGTTAAGCAAAACAGCATCAAAATATTATAGCTGTCACTGTAACTAGCAAAAATAAGAGCCAAACTTACTTTGCATTTCAGTAAGTGAACTTAAATTTGGAAAGTATAGATGAATCCAACTTGTGACAATCACAAGGAGCCTTTTGAAAGCATTGAAGTCACTGAAACTTTTTCCTGCAAAGCTACAGAGATTAGATCTGAAAAGTTCAAACCTTTACACCAAAGTCAAACCCCCTACAGTTCAGGAGTCTTTGCCTGGAAATACATATGCCCAAGCAGAGTTTTCAATTTGTTTCTTTTTTGAAACTTGTGCAGTTTCCCCTCCATGGCACCCAAATGTTTATTTCCTTCACCAGGTTGACAAAGGATATTGATTTTGGTCTTGAGAGAGTTCTCTCTAGAGAGGTCAAAGGGGTTTATACCTTTTTTTCTTCTTCTTCTTGATACTGTCTGTTTTAAAATGTCATTTAAGCTGTTGGCTTTTTTAGACAACAAAAAAAAATTATCTATAGCCAGCAAGAGGGCCTAAAAAGATGACAGAAGATAAGACCACCTGCCTCCTGATAGAAATGAAGTTTTAACACGTGTTTTTACTTTGGGTTGACCTTTCAGTCAAGTGTAGTCCAGTTTTTAAACTACTTACCCAGAATTTTTGAATGTTTTCACTAAGTTTTTTCAAACTGACAGAATTTAGAGTAAGAATGCCTTTATTTTAAGGTATAATTATTCTCATTGATAACAGTTTAGATAGTCTTCTTGAATACAATAAAATTTAAGAATGTATTTCTTTTCTAACGGTTTCTTATTATAATGAACCCTCCAAAGAAAAATATTCAATTTCAACTTCAGGGCTCAAAAGAATAATTAAACTGTGTAAAATTTTTGTCAATAAAGCCTTTTAAGATTTATTTCAAAGCAGATGAAAGATGAACTCTACAAATACTTGTTTCTCATTTCAAATAAACTTGTTTAACACAATTGCAATATCCAGTAATAATTTTTTCATTTTATAAAATATGAATATTCATATTAAAAAGAAAAATGTTCATCATCGATAAGGAGCATTGACCCTTGTAATTTGTGAACTACACAAGGCTCCTTGTAAACCATAAATTTTTCATATTTTGTTAATGACCCTGGCATGGGCCAGTGTTTCCCAAAATATGTGTATGGAATAATGGTATCAGAATTATTTGGGGGACCTATTAAAGGTACAGAGTCATGAGACCTGTCCCAGTTCTCTAAATCAGAATTCTAGGAACGGGTACCAGAAATCTGTATTTTTACTAATATCCTCAGATAATGCCTATGCAAACCAAAGTTGAGACCTTCTGTTCAAAGAGATTTGAGGAATGACAAGAGAGCTTGGAAACACAAAGCCCTCACCTACATAGTGAAACACAAAAGAAAAATATTTTATAGTGTGTTCAATAGGCAGATGCCCCAATTTTCAACCACCACCACCTAGGCTAAATATATATATACCCAATACCTTTAGTTAATTATTTTCCTAAATCTTCAATAAAATTAGAGTACAAATTATTAAAAAAACTAGAGGCCTGGTGCACAAAATTCATGCATAGAGGGGGCGGTTCCCTCAGCCCAGCCTGCACCATCTTTAATCTGGGACCCCTTGAGGGATGTCTGACTGCTGGTTTAGGCCCGATCGGACCTAAACTAGCAGTCTGACATCCCTCTTACAATCATGGACTGCTGGCTCCTAATCACTCATCTGCCTGTCTGCCTGGTCACCCCTGCTGGTCTGATTGCCCCTTACTGCCTCTGCGTGCCAGCCTGGTCACCCTCAACTGCACCACCCCCACTGGCCTGGTTTCCCCTAACTGCCCCCCCAACCGACCCGGTCACCTCTTACTGCCCCCCCCTGCTGGCCTGGTCAGCCCCAACTGCCCCCACCTGCTGCCCTGGTTGCCCCTCATGGTCCCCCCTCCCCCTGCCAGCCTAGTCACCCCATGCAGCCTGCTGTTCAGTCATTTGGTCATCCCTCACTAACCCCCCTGCTGGCCTGGTCGTAGGCAGCCATCTTGTGAGGGTGTGAGGGTTAATTTGCATATTACCTCTTTATTATATAGAATAATTTGTGAACTCCCAAAATAAAGGAAAAATGAAGGAACTATGGTCTGGAAATCAGGTATCATTAAGGTAAGTAAAGCATCAGAGAGCTTCCTATGCTATGTAAAAATGTCAGACAATTTTTGTTTATATTACTGTAGAAACACTGCTTATATTCCAACACCCAACATGTCATTCATTAGCCATCCAGGAAACGGTGGTGTTGCAGACGGAGACTCAGCTTCACTTTCACTGGCAGAGTTTGAAGTCTGTGTAAAAGCTCCCTGGGGATTTTTTAAACCATAAATAATTTCAAAACCATTTACTATGTGATTTGCTATACCTTCTAAACTCATAACAGCTAAACCACAATCAATATAATGGAAGTAAATTATGAGATGTAGATGGACATAAGCATAGCCTCAAACTGCTATAGGTAATTACAGAAACCACGTAAGTGAAGATGGGTTGCTTCTGGCTGCCATGCACTCATGATTTGCTATTATAAAATCCTACACGTTATTGCCCAGGTATTGTAATGGATGTTTGCCAAGTTAAGACTAAGCTATTTCTAATAGTGACTCACACATGTTAATAAAAGGCCTAAAAGTAAAATCTGCTCTTGTAAACTGAGAAGCATGTATATTTAATTTCAGTATAGAGGATATATTCATTTATGTTCATTAGTATTAATATAGTATATTAATTTAAGGAAGCAAAGAAGACCTATAATTTATGAATAATTTTATTAAATCTCAGTTCTTACTATATGAAAAAGGCTGTCACATAGTCATGCTGTATTACTTACAAAAAGCTCATCTCCCTACACCAGTATTATACCTGGTTTCATCCAAGATTTCACAGGCTAAACTGATTAGCAGCTCACCAAGAACTGTGAGAATTATTCAAAAGAACTAGAAAAGAGAAAACAAGATGTCATGAGAAAGTCACATAAACACCAGTGTTTTATACGTAGGGACTTTGCATCTTAAAACTCATAAAATGCAAGAAAAAAACCACATTGCCTTTTCTCTCAGCTCAGTGAGAGAGATACTTTATCAGAAATTTCTGAAAGTAGGACACCCTGCTGGTTTTATATTATTAAACAGGAAATAAAATGCATTACTTTATTTGAATTGTTTCAAGAATGCATCAAAGCTAAGGAGAAATCAAAGAACTGGAAAAAAAAATCACAGCGGTTATCTTTCTCCCCAAAAATATAACTGGCTATAATTAATGTAGAGTTGAAAGACAACTGGTAGAAATATGACCAAATCACACACCAAAGCCACTGACATACTTAACTTTCCTACAACCATAATCTCATAATATCCTGGTCACTGAATAGTTTCTTTTTCTCACTGTATAATAACATGATAATTGTTCAGAAATGACTTCTCAGAATTTTAAGAACTATGGGTGAATCATATATTCCATCTGATTGATTTTTCTGACCAGACTTCAGAGCAAACAGCCAGGTGATGAGTCCCAGTGGTGACTCTGACTCACTCCATTCCCACAGACATGGCGGTACAGGTGATTCCCTGGCGCTTGGTTCCAGGCCCACCTTGGTGAGGCTGGAGCCCTGTGTGAGCATTCTTGTCTCCCATTATCTGAGCTCATCTCTACCAGAACATGTTTTTTATTCATCATATAAAAATATAACAAAATAAAAAGAGAAATAAGAGGTTTATTCTTTTCACTTACTTTCTCCTAGGCTTGGGCTGGTGACCAGACTATGGTAGTACATAAATCCTTCAGGAGAGGGCCTGATAATACCATGTCATGAATATAGACTCTGAGAGCAGAAGAGAGATTCCCAGGGGCTGGGGGATAGGGAGAGGCTGGTAAAAGGGTACAAACTTTCAGTTAGAAGATGAATAATGTCGGAGGATTTAATGGATAACATGGAGACTATAGCTGATAATGCTGCATTGTGTAACTGAAAATAAATAAATATTTTAAAAGCTAATATAGACTCTACATTCAGGCACATTTTGGAATCCCCTTTATCAAATTCCAATCCAACTTGAAATTTTTAAAACTGTAACAACCAAAGAAATGGACCACTGATGATCATCTCAATTCAAGGTAGTTAGTTGGCATTAGCCTGTTCTGAAGGCAAGATTGGCAATAATTTACATCACGCCAAATTTCACTTCAATAAAGCAGGATGACAAGCAGATATATTTATTATATAAGCAGAAACATTTAAGTTCATGTGACCTTTTGGAAATTATGGTTATGCTAATCAGTGATCCCCTAGAGCAGTGGTCGGCAAACTGCGGCTCTTTGGTCCCTTGAGTGTGGCCATGAAGTTTCAATCGCACTGTTCGTGCACGCCCGCATGTGGTATTTTGTAGAAGAGCCACACTCAAGGGACCGCAGTTTGCCAACCACTACCCTAGAGCAGTGGTTCTCAACCTTCCTAATGCCGCGACCCTTTAATACAGTTCCTCATGTTGTGGTGACCCCCAACCATAAAATTATTTTCATTGCTACTTCATAACTGTAATTTTGCTACAGTTATGAATCATAATGTAAATATCTGATATGCAGGATATATTTTCATTGTTACAAATTGAACATAATTAAAGCATAGTGATTAATCACAAAAACAGTATGTAATTATATATGTGTTTTCAGATGGTCTTAGGCGACCCCTGTGAAAGGGTCGTTCGACCCCCAAAGGGGTCGCGACCCACAGGTTGAGAACCGCTGCCCTAGAGGCACAAAGAGGATCTTGTCTGCATGTTCCAAGATTATGTTGGTTTGCATCTAAAAACTCAAAGGACTTCTTTCAAGCTGTCCTACATTTTGGTTCAATCCTCTTTTTAACAGCACTGTGACATTTGAAAATAATAAATACGTTTTGATAACTATCCTATGTGTCATGGCACTAAGAAACAGATAAAGAGGTGCTGACATCTTGGATGAAGATCGTGCTCACTACAAACATGGTCAGCTCCTGGGTGAAGAGTGGTGTGCTCCAGGCAGGAGCGTAGAGCCCTCAACACGATGAGTGGTTAAGACAGGTCTTAACTTCATATCTACCATTAACTATGCAAACATCTATTGATTGGAAATGTAACTGGGAAATACTTTGCACAAAAACACAACTCTGATAAGTAGGATAGGTTCCAGAGCTTAGGGAGCAAAAATGAATAAAAACAGTCTGGCCAGTGTTGCTCAGTAGTTGCATATCAACCTATGAACTGGTAGGTCATGGTTCAATGGCCAGGTTGCAGGTTCGATCCCCAGTAGGGGGCATGCAGGAGGGAGCCAATCAAGGATTCTCTCTCATCATTGATGTTTCTGTCCCTTTCTCCCTCTCCCTTCCTTTCTGAAGTCAATAAAAATATTTTTTTTAAAGTGAATAAAATTGAATAATTATGTAGAGATAAAATGCTTTATCTCCCACTGCCAAGCAAAAACAAATTTATAACTTGGGAGAGAGTGTCAATGTGAGAATTTCTTAAAGGTAGCCTGTATCTTCCCCTCTGCACATAGCTCTTTGTGAAAGAAATTGAGCAGTGGATATGAGTGAGAAGTGTGCACAATATAGGAAGAAAGAGCACCCAGCAGAAAGGGTGCTCCCAGAGGAGTTACACATAGAAAGGAATTGTGGAAACAATATCGTTGTGAATGCTGAAAACATATTTTTCCCATTCTCTTCTCCCCATTCTTACTGCCTCCCACTCCCACCTCTCATGCCAACATCTTTTTCAGCTTTTGTTTTCATTTTGTGTAACAAAGGCCAGGGAAGAATAATGGAACTGACTATGTAAATGCAAAAAATGTCCATTTTTGACCAAAGGTGACATTACTTCCCACATTCCAACTGGATCTGATTCAAAAGGCGAAGAAAGAAGCTTAATTGAAATATAAAATGAAGAGGGGATATAAAATGTACCTCTTCTTTTCAACAAGAGCTGAAAGTGTGTGTTTTTAATTTATTTTTAATCCAACGAGCTAGCATTTCAGCAAACAAGCTGTTGCTGGTTTTGCCCGACCATCATGAAAAACAATGCAGAACAGAAGTTGCTTTCCGTATGAAATATGGTACATTGGGAAATGTTTACAGTCCAAAGGCATATTCTGGAACTGCCATTATATAGATTTATTTAACCAGCAGTTAAGAATTCTAAATTCTCCTCTCTCCTCTGCTGTCGGCATTGGCTCCGAGTCTACATCACTTGCCTGTTCCTTTGTTTACAAGTTAGTCATCCTTTAAGGCTTCATTAACTCTGCCAGGCCATGAACAAAGATATAGTGTTGTTCCTGTCAACCTCTGAAGAGCCCATGTGTCTTTATGGTTCAGATGTCTCATATTGTGTAATTGAAAATAAATAAATATTTATCTTAAGGGTATCTGTGTTTGCACTTTAGTCCTATCATTTACTGGCTATATAGTCTTAGGCACATCTATCCTTCAGGTCTTCATCTGTAAATTAGGAATATTGTTATAAGAACCTAATTATATATAGATTTGTTTAAAGATTACTGAATTGCTTCTACATGGCAAAAATTATTCTCACCGCTGGAAAATAGAGTGATCGATAACACACAGTCTTTGCCCTATACATTCAAATTCTAATAAAGTAGTAACCAAGAGAATTATCATGATATGGTATGTGTTATAAATAAAATAAAATAAAACAGGGAATGATGAGTAAAAGGGCAATTAATGAGGGGGAAAATGCAGATGGCATGATCAAAGATGGACTCTCAGAGGGGGTGACAACTGAGACCTGACAGAAATGGACTGAAGTCAGTCAGGTTAGACCAGTGGTTCTCAACCTTCTGGCCCTTTAAATACAGTTCCTCATGTTGTGACCCAACCATAAAATTATTTTCGTGGCTACTTCATAACTGTAATGTTGCTACTGTTATGAATCATAATGTAAATATCTGATATGCAGGATGGTCTTAGGCGAGCCCTGTGAAAGGGTCGTTGGACCACCAAAGGGGTCGCGACCCACAGGTTGAGATCTGCTGGGTTAGACTCTAGAAGAGGGTTTTCTAAGCATGCAGGTCAGAAGGTACAAAGGCCCTAAGGCTTGTGGGAGCTTAAATTTTAGGGAAAAAATATGCAGGCGAGAGTAAAATAAGTGATAAATAGTAGGTGAGGTCATTCAACAACTAAGCATGGGCAGTATAGACTGGGCTGGAAGTGAACTGGACATGGGCACTGTAGACTGAGCTGGAAGTGAAGTGCACATGGCAGTGTAGACTGGGCTGGAAGTGAACTAGGCATGGGGACTGTAGACTGAGCTGGTAGTGAAGTACACATGGCCAGTGTAGACTGGGCTGGAAGTGAACTAGGCATGGGACTAGAGACTACCTGGGATGCCTTCAATTTACCTCTAAATTCCCTCTTCACCCTTCTCCATCCTGCTCACTTCAGGAAGCTAACTTCTACTACAACAAAAGAATCCTTTTCATTTGGGTTTGGCCAGTGTAGGGTACCAGCAGGAGCTCAGAAGGCTGGGGGAGTAAGGTAGGAATGTCTATCCTCCCGCCTCTTCCTTGATGGTTAGCTGAGCTCTTCTATGAAAGCCACAGCTTCCTTTAGTTTCTACTCTCTCCAGATTCCTGTAAACTGCTCCCTCTTCGTGTACCTTCAGGCCTTGGGGTGGGAACAGCCTCCCTCCTTTGCTAGGCCCCGGGTTTGTACTCTGAGGTATGGTACCAATTGTTTTCAACTAAATCTGCCTGCAGATGTGTAGATAGTGCCTTTACTAACGTTTCCTCAAATGGCCCAAACTGAACAGGCCATGTCTTTCTTGCCACGACCCTCTATGATGAGCAGAATGAATTAAGGATTTGGAGTTTAATTCTAAAGAATATAATAAAAATCTAAAATGACTCACAGTGTACACAATAAGCACTTTGTATATGCTAATCCTCATTATGATCATCCCGTTTGAGGAAAATGACTGACTACTGCCTCCTCGGAACATTTGAATACTGTGTGAAGAGGACCACAGATGCACTAAATCACCCTCACTTTTAGCCAGTGGCCAGCCATGTTCAGGTCAAGAGGTGGATTTGTGACAATGAGACCGTACAACCTTAATACAGGAGTGGGCAAAAGTAGGTTAATCATAATAATAAATAATACAAGAAGAGCCTTAGCCAGTTTGGCTCAGTGGACAAAGCACCTGCCCGAGGGCTAAAGGGTCCTGGGTTTGATTCAGGTATAGGGCACATACCTAGGTTGCAGGCTCAATCCCTGGCAACCAATTGGTGTGTCTCTCACACATCAATGATTCTCTCTCTGTGTCTCTCCCCCTCCCTTCACTCTCTCTAAAAATCAATGGAAAACTTCTAGGGATATACCCCAAGAAACTAGAAACACCAATCAGAAAGGATATATGCACCCTTATGTTCATAGCGGCACAATTTAACATAGCTAAGATTTGGAAACAGCCTAAGAGCCCATCAGCAGATGAGCGGATTAAAAAACTGTGGTACATCTACACGATGGAATACTACACTGCGGTAAAAAAGAAGGAATTCTTACCATTTGCAACAGCGTGGATGGAACTGGAGAGCATTATGCTAAGCAAAACAAGCCAGTCAGAGAAAAATAAATATCACATGATCTCACTCATTTATGGAATACAATGAACAACATAAACTGATGAACAAAAACAGATCCAGAGACAGAGAAGCATCGATCAGACCGTCAAACCTCAAAGGAAAGGTAGGGGAGGGTGGGGGTAAGAGGGAGAGATCAACCAAAGGACTTGTATGCATGCATATAAGCCTAACCAATGACAACAGACAACAGGGGGGTGAGGGCATAAATGGGGGGGGGGGGCAATGGGGCCATAAGGACACATATGTAATACCTCAATCAATAAAGAAAAAATAATAAATAAATAAATAAATAAATAAATAAATAAATAAATAAATAAATAGAGAAACAAGATGGTGGCGTAGGTAAACGTCTGTACTCACCACCTCCCATAACCACATCAAAATTACAACTAAAATACAGAACAACCATCATTCAGAACCACCTGAAAGCTGGCTGAATGGAAGTCCTACAAACAGAGGAGAAAGCACACTGAAGAGGGGCAGAGGCGCCTAACAGGCTGGGCCGGCACCCACGTGGGCCGCTTTTGTAATCGGGAGGGAGATCATCTCTGTGGAGGCCGCTCAGAGGAGCAAGGGGTCCCAGCCCCACACCAGACGCCCAGCCCAGGGCCCCAGAGCTGGGAAGAGAAGTCCGCATAACAACAGGCTGTAAAAACCAGCGGGAATTGTGGCTGAGAGACACAGAGGCTGCTGGAGACCCAGCTGTTCCTTTTACATAAAGGGCCCACGCACGAACTTACTTGGTCCTGCTTCTTCTAAGCTCCAGTGCTGGGCAGTGGCTCTGTGGGACCCAGACACATCCAGGAAGAAACTGGACTGTCTGGCACTGGGGCAGGAACTTGGGGGTGGCTTTCTTCCAGACAGGGGTGCTCTCAGGGGTCATTGTTCCTGGGCTGGGGCCTCCCCTGTTGCAGAGCTGACTGGAAGCCATGTCTGTTTCCATCAGCAGAGCCCACACTGTTTGCTCCGCCCTGGTGATTCCCTGAGACCCCACCCCATCCAATTTGCAGCCTCAGATAAGCTGCAGCTGGGGCAGTGTGCCCCAAACATCAATAAAAGGCCCAAGAGCCAGTACTAGCACCAGCCTGCCTTGCTTCACAGCTGGGCCTCATCGGGCACCTCCAAGCCCAATACAAAAGAACTCCTGCTGGGTGGCCCAGGCAGTGACTGACTTTGCACTTCCCAGGAGGCCCTAGAGCAGTGGTTCTCAACCTTGGCTGCACATTAGAATCACCTGGGAATCTTTTTAAAATCCTGATTTCTGGGCCTCATCTTCTGGAAATTCTGTTTCTTCGTTACTAATGTTGTGGCCCCACCCCATAACAAAGAAACAGAATTTCCGGAGGATGGGGCCCAGAAATCAGGATTTTAAAAAGATTCCCAGGTGACTCTAATGTGCAGCCAAGGTTGAGAACCACTGCCCTAAAGCCAGTGCACCCAGTGGACAGCTTCAGACCATAGCAGATAACAGCTCTACACATCCATGAGCAACACACTCAAGAAGCAGATTCAGTGAGCACCCAAGCCCCACTGAAGCAAGTCCTGCTCCATAGGGATGTTTTCTGCACAGCAGCTCTCCCACTGTAGCTGCAGCTGGTCCTCACAGCCAATTGACTTGGAAGTCAATTCCTCTCAGAGATGCCAACAGCAATCAACGCTCAACTACAAGACTGTGCACACAGCCCACACAAGGCCACACCTACAGTGCCCAGTTCAGGTGACTAGGGAGGCTGAGCCACTGGGCCCTACAGGACACCTACTACACAAGGCCACTCTACCAATTCCAGGAGACATAGCAGCTCTACCTAATACATAAAAAAAACCACAGGGAAGCAGCCAAAATGTGAAGACAAAGAAACGCATCACAAATGAAAGAAATGGAAGCAAACTATTAGATACAGAGTTCAAAACCATGGTTATAAGGTTACTCAAGGATCTTGATGAGACTTTCAAGGATCTTAGTAAGAATGAAAAAGGACCAGTCAGAAATTAAGCATACACTAACTGAAATAAAGATTTATAGGGACTCAACAGTAGAGTATAGGATTCCAAAAATCAAATCAATTATTTGGAATATGAGGAACTAAAACACAACCAAGTAGAAGAGCAAAAAGTAAAAAGAATCCAAAAGTATGAAGATAGTGTAAGGAGCATCTGGGACAACTTCAAGCATACCAACATTTGTATCATGGTGGTGCCAGAAGGAGAAGAGAGAGAACAAGATATTGAAAACCTATTTAAAGAAATAATGACAGAAAACTTCCCCTACCTGGTGAAAGAAATAGACTTACAAGTCCAGGAAGCACAGAGTCTCAAACAAGAGGAGCCCAAAGAGGCCCACACCAAGACACATAATTAAAATGCCAAAGATTAAAGATAAAAAGAGAATTTTTAAAGCAGCAAAAGAAAAGCAGTTAGTTACCTACAAGGGAATGCCCATATGAATGTCAGCTGATTTCTCAACAGACTTTGCAAGCCAGAAGGGAATAGCAAGAAATATTCAAAGTGATGAATAGTAAGGACCTACAACCAAGATTACTCTGCCCAGGAAAGCTCTCTTTTAGAATTAAGGGTCAGATAAAGAACTTCACAAATAAGAAAAAGCTAAAGGAGTTCATCACCACCAAAACAGTACTACATGAGAGGTTGAAGGGTATTCCTTAAAAGAGGAGGAGGAGGTTGAGGAAAAGCAAAGAGAAGAAGAAGAAGAAGAAGAAGAAGAAGAAGAAGAAGAAGAAGAAGAAGAAGAAGAAGGAGAAGGAGAAGGAGAAGGAGAAGGAGAAGGAGAAGGAGAAGGAGAAGGAGAAGGAGAAGGAGAAGGAGAAGGAGAAGGAGAAGGAGAAGGAGAAGGAGAAGGAGAAGGAGAAGGA
The DNA here is from genome assembly GCF_963259705.1 of Myotis daubentonii. NCBI lineage: Eukaryota > Metazoa > Chordata > Mammalia > Chiroptera > Vespertilionidae > Myotis > Myotis daubentonii. The sequence goes on along the minus strand of NC_081842.1, from coordinate 12,600,753 downwards.
GAAGGAGAAGGAGAAGGAGAAGGAGAAGGAGAAGGAGAAGGAGAAGGAGAAGGAGAAGGAGAAGGAGAAGGAGAAGGAGAAGGAGAAGGAGAAGGAGAAGGAGAAGGAGAAGGAGAAGAAGAAGAAGAAGAAGAAGAAGAAGAAGAAGAAGAAGAAGAAGAAGAAGAAGAAGAAGGAGGAGGAGGAGGAGGAGGAGGAGGAGGAGGAGGAGGAGGAGGAGGAGGAGAAATTAAAAATATGAACAATATAATGGCAACAAATACATATCAATCAACAATTGAATCTAAAAATCAAAATGAACAAGAAATCTAATGAACAAAATAAACTGGTGAATAAAACAGAATCAGAGGCCTGGAAGCATAGAACAGCCTGAGGAATCTTAGAGGAAAGCGGGGTGGGAGGCGGGAGGAGATTAACCAAAGATCTTACCTTTGGACTCAGACAGTAGGGTGGTGGAGGCCTGGGACTGGATGGGATCTGGGTGAAGGGGAGCAATGGGGGGAAAAAGAAGGACATCTATAATATTCTCAACAATAAAGATAGAAAGAAAGAAAGAAAGAAAGAAAGAAAGAAAGAAAGAAAGAAAGAAAGAAAGAAAGAAAGAAAGAAAATAATGCAAGAATAAACTTTTTCCCATATTTACAACTGTAAACCTACTTTTGCCAACCCCTGTATATTCAAATGAAATGTTTGACTCTCTGCTTCATCCTCTCCACATGAAGATGCAGAATGATGGATCGGCGCAAATAATATGAGTGACATTAATCAAGGCACTCTGAATATGTTAAGAAAAGGTGTAATTCCGTAAAAATGTAAGATGATTACGGGAACATAACAGGGTGAAATTAGTTTTGGTCTCATAAATCACCCCTTGATAAACTATATTAACAGAAAAGAGGCACCAATTAACTGAATAAGTGGATGGCTTTCACAAAAAAAAGACGAGTAAAATGGTTGAATTTATTGCACCTGAAGCATTGCTTGCACTACAGCATTAAATTCTTGTTTCTTCGAAAAAGCAATACATTGAAATTTGTCAGACAAAACATCAAATCTGAGTATACACTGTTCATTTGATAAATACATGATGTTTCTCCCAAGACTACTTAGATGCCATTTCTGGTTCCTTCATTGTAAGATATAAAGAAGAAGGCATTTAATCAAAGTTTAGGTTTTGTATAAACATACATTATATGTGTACACTCCTCTCTAAGGCTCTAGCAATTCCTTCTCATAAAATTGCCTCCAAGATTCTGAGTCCTATGTTTACACAGGCAAAATGCACCAAAGGTTTGAGAAGGAATCTGGTGATTTTGATCAATAGCAACCATCAGTACACAGGTACTTATTTTGAGACTCACTCTTCATTTTATATGAGTTTTAGTCACTAAATTTTAGTTATTTTGCTGATGATTACAGCAAAATTGTCAGCTAATGACATGGAAATTTAATAATTTTCCATGGAATTGGCCATAAGTAGAAAAACTTTAATAATGTTCACCAAATGCCGGGAGCCGGTCCATCCTTGCTGTTTCAAGGGACCTGGCATATATGGCATACTGTTCTTAATATGTTTGCTCCCCTTAGTGCTGTGTGTTTTAACCAAGGTCACCTCTCCGAGAAAGGTTGTTTCCCCAGGTAGGGACTTTTCCCTGAAGTTAGGGAGGGGATAAAACCCCTCAACTAAGTGCAAGGCGGGTAATTAATCACTTTAACTACGAACAATCATGCTTAAGCTACATAATCTTTACTCCCTGGAATGGAGATAAGAAACGCCCTAACCTTTGTAATAGAGATTGATAGGATTGAATCAACTGGTATAAATACAGTTGTAACAAGACAGCAGACGACAGAACTCATGAGACAGAATTCAGAAGACAGAAGAACACAGAACTTAGAACACAGAACTTAGAACAGAATCAAGAAGACAGAACCTACACGGAGCCTAGAGACAGAAGAACTTCGCTGGAGAGAGCATGCCGGAGGATCCTGGAGAGGGACTGGCCTCGGAGCCTAGAGACAGAGCCTAGCGGGAGAACATGGCAAGGGATCCTGGACTGAACCTGACTACAGAGATTGGCAGGAGAACCTGACTGGAACCTGGACACTGAACCTGACTGGAGAGCCTGGACAGAACCTGGCTGGAGAACCTAGCGAGGGAACATGGCTACAGAACCTCGCTGGAAATCCGAAGCAGAGCCTCTCTGGAGATCAAGACCAGAACTTGGCTGGAGATCCTGGCTAGGCTGCTGATCAACTGAACGCTGTCTCCGTGTCATTCCTTCTTCGCCGACTCCGTCCACACCTTTGGGGACCCCTGGACCTGCTGGGGTTGGACCCCGGCAACCAAATTGGGTTATTTAGTCTGAAATAAGTATGGTGCAAAGTATAAAGTTTAAAAGTATGTGGTGGAATTGAACTGCGTATAATTTTTTACAAATACCCCAAAGTCAAGGCTGGTCATTCTTTCTACTTATCTTAAGGGAAGAATATTTTTGTTTGTAAAATAAAAGTCCCCTTGGGCAATGAATTCAGTGAAGCCAGTGGGCAAGGTCATTGGGATCTTATCAAATGCTAAGCATCAGAAAAGACCTTCCAGGGGAAGAAGTGCAGCTGGTTTAAGTCCTGTTGAGAGAAGAGACAAGCTTTAAATAATATAGTCCCTCCAGAGGTTCAAGGGCATGAAGACACAATCTTTCTAATAAATCACTTTGCTTTTATTGCACTGTAATGAAGGTTGATTGAAGTTATGGGGGAATAAAAATAATTTCTTCTCATTTCTACCAGAAACTCGTCAAATAACCCCTATTTATAAAACTTCCTTCTTTAGGCTGATCTTCACTCTCAACCTTATGCATTTATGCATTCATTTATCCAACATAAAAAAATAGAGTGTCTACAAGCACTAGAAATAATTATAAACAAAGGGACATGATAGTTTATTACACGACATAATTCCTGCCATGAAGAGTATTAATAATCTCTAACTATAAGGTATTAATTTAATATTCAAAAACAAAACAACAAAACATCTATTTTATAGTTACATCAAGAGTCTATAGAAAAGATGAAAAAAATTGAGCATCACATTTGCCATACTTTTTACTTAAGCTGGTATTTATATTCAGTGTAAAGAAGACTATAATAAACAAAAAAAGACCAGAGGATGCCATGATACTAATATCAGGTGTGACTTGTGAAATTCATCTTACCTGGAAGGTTAAATCAATCGCAGCACACTGCAGGGAGAGGGCCTTCATTTATACCAGAGGAATTTGACAAGGGCATTTTTCTGAGCAAGGGCAGTGGTATGCATGCATTGCTTGCAGCAGAGAAGACACATCATGTCTCTTCTAAACTGTACTAAATGCACACACTTTTCATTCTTCTCTAAACACTTTCTGAAGTAGTACTTGCATTCCTTCACTTTCAAAGATCGACTTCATTTCCATTGCACTTAGAGCACTTTAGGGCTAATCTTTCAGCAAATGACAATCCTTAATGACCCACTTTCTAAATGGAAAGAAAGAGGAAAACTCATAAAAAAAATTCTCAGAGTACAAAGGCAATTGTACTTCTGAAGTAAGCTCCCATCCAGCTCCATGCTATTCTTAATACTCACAGATCTCTTAGGCTGTGGACTTCACTGGGCTTTAATCTGTTTAAGGGCTGGTACTCCTATCTCCCACTATTCCTTTTGATAAAACAACATAAGCTTCTGGGGATGGTGCTGTCCCTGGACCGTAAATTGAGTTACTAATCAAAAGGAGATAAAGAAGAGATGTGATATTGTCAGAGATTATCAGGAAAGAGAAATAAAAATATACAACTTTCCATTCCAGATACTAGTAGAGACCCCAGGAGGTGGAGGGTGGGGAGAATGGAAAAAGCAGCTACCCCTTTGGCCTGGATCTAGAGATCCAGCCAGCAGAGGGCACCCTGGGAGACAGCCTCTGCCCTCTCTTAGACCCATTTACCCTCACATTAGCGCTCACCTTTGTGAGGGTTAGTCCTCCTGCCTTTGCTCCATGCCTTCTTTATTCTCATAGTGTTTCCAATCAGATTAATATCTGTTGAGTGAATATGTTTTATGCATTGGAAAATATTCCCATCAGCAGACAAAATCACACTATTTACGTTAAAGGATACATGAGACTTATTATAAACTAGTGGCCCTGTGCACGAATCCGTGCATGAGTAGCTCGCTGCCGCTTGCCTCAGCTGGCCGCCCCGCCCACTGTCACTCATAGCTCACTGCCCCGCCCTCCTGCTAATCGGTTGTTATGTGACGGTGTCCTAGCCAATTTGCATATTACCCTATTATAAGTATAGATAGGAGTGCATGTTTTAAATAAATTAACTTTAATTAACTTTTTAACAAATCATTGTTTTATCTTAAAAATGATATTTTAGTTTGACAATCATACTAAATTGTTATATTTAAAATAAGTGAGTCACATTAAACCAAAACATCATAATGCTCTAAAATTTGTTTTGTGAAATTTCTTATTTTTCTGTGTGGGCATCATCCCAAACTTAAAAAAAAAAAAAAAAAAAAAACAATTCAAAAGAAATAAGCTTTACTGGTTTTTTTTATAAAACTTGCAGTTTTCTGGGACAACTGAAATAAATTTAAATTGGAACTAGGTAAGTAGGTATAGTGAAATAGGAAAAAGCCATAGAAAAAAGCTATAGAAATTGAGTGCTGAAACAGAAGGCACAAAATCCCTTCTATAGGAACATTATGCTGTTTCCAGTAATTCCCAAGGCTGTGAAAATCAGGGCTTTGAAAAATCATGTCAGTTTCTTGGTGCAAATGAATAGACAAACAGCACGGGTGCTTTAATGTAGCACACTCTCCTGATTACAAATGAAGACAGTTTGTTGTCAGACAAAAGTGGTTATTAGAAGCTCTACACATATTTCTATCTACTTTTCCTTTTTTAAATATATGTAACAGAGACTCTGAAATGAATTTCTATTGTAATAGCATTACGTATTTGATTCCTCTTTTCTAGGATACATTAAATTTCCAATAAGTGTCCTGGATTTTGCTGTAATGTCCAAAAGAGTAGCTTCTAGCCACATGTGGCCATTTAAACTTAAAGTGGCTACTTTACTGAACAGCAGATATAGAACACTGCCATCATCATACGCTGTTCTATTGGACAGGACTGCTCTGCAGTCTTGCTACTAAAAATGTGCTCCAAGGCTCAGTAACATGAGCCTAACCTGAGTGTGTGCTAAAATCTTGTTAAAATTGTGAAAACAAGAAATGAGGCCATTTTTCTTCACGTTAAAGTTTCAGACATGATGCTTCTATCTGAGGGCCTTGTTGAAATGCAGATTCTGACTCAGAAAGTCTGGAAGAGGACCCAGGATTCTGCATTTCTAACAAGCGACCAGATGACATCAATGTTACTGCTCCATGGACCACACGTTGAGTATCAAGGATCTAGAGCAGTGGTTCTCAACCTGTGGGTTGCGACCCCTTTGGCAGTCGAACGACCCTTTCACAGGGGTCGCCTAAGACCATCCTGCATATCAGATATTTACATTAGGATTCATAACAATAGCAACATTACAGTTATGAAGTAGCAATGAAAATAATTTTATGGTTGGGTCATAACATGAGGAACTGTATTTAAAGGGCCAGAAGGTTGAGAACCACTGATCTAGAGGAAATGAAAATAATGTGAGAATAGGTTTTTGACCTCAGAAAAGATACCATTTTTGAGAAGGGTTAAGATTTAAACATATTAAGCATTGACACAATAAAGAATTTAGATGTGACTATTGACTTGCAAGAGGATATTTTGAAACCAGTTTTACAGGCAGAGGCTAAACCTTGCGATGATTATCACCAGTGTGATCATCATAAGTGAGTACAGACAATATGAAAGAAGCACAGAATGCATCATGGTGAGCGCTCAATCTCTGAAAATAGACCAGTTCTCTGAGCAAGAAATGAGGAGACAGAAAAAGGAAAAAATCAAAGGTCTCACCCTGGCTGGTTGCTTAGTGGTTAGAGTGTCAGTCCCTGGATCAAAGAATCGAGAGTTCAATTCCTGGTCAAGGGCATGTACCTTGATTTTGGGTTCACTCCCACCTCCAGTCAGGTATGTCTCTCTCACATCAATGCTTCTCTCTCTCTCTCTCTCTCTCTCTCTCTCTCTCTCTCTCTCTCCTCTCTCCTCTTCCTCCTCCTCCTTCTCCTCTTCTTCTTCCTCCTCCTCCTCCTCCTCCTCCTCCTCCTCCTCCTTCTTCTTCCTCCCTGTCTTTCACTCCCTCTGAAAATCAATAGAAAAAATATCCTTGGGTGAGGATTGAAAAAAAAAAAAAATCAAAGGTCTCATTTGTAAGAAACGCCCACAATTACGATTGACAGGAGTCTAGGATCCTGCAGAGCTTCAGAGTAAAGGAGAGTTACTCACAGGCAGCAGATCACCATTTACAAAGAACAAAACCTCAAACTATAGTATTTAAGCTAGAAACTCTATTGCTTAAAATATACGTGTATATATAATATATATTGATACTTTCCAGAGACCTAAATTACAATGAAAATATATATATATATAAGTGGGGAAATCTCTCCCAGTTATCTCTCTTAGATCTCCACATTTCTTTTGGAAAGCCACCCAAATAATGGTGCTGTGACAGCATCTATCTACAGCTCCCATTCTGAGGGAAGTGCAGCAATCTCTGATGGTTTGCAAAACTTTCCTACACAAAACTCTACTACATTGAATGCACTCAGGTAAACTACCTTACTCATGAGGCATATAAGTGAAAAACAACTAGAACAAAGTGGAATTTGAAGGAAGGGGGGATACTGAGGTAAAAGATATTTTTGCAATGCGTCTTCATAAATAAGTGCAGAGCTAAGACCATCCTAAAACACTAGAAGTATTTTCCTAAAATATGTCTACTATGTTGAGATGCTTCTCACATAGAAGCCTGGACACCTGGGAGAAGATGTGGCTCTAGTATGACATCATGATCACCATCAGCACTGTCGTCATTATCGTCACCATCACCTACTCTGCCCCAGATGTGTTGATGCTCTGCTGTGGTTGATTTCATGGCACTGAAGGAGCAGCAGACCGAGTTGTTGTTCCATCTCTATTTTCACTGCAAACACTGATGACATTACATCCCCTGTATAAATAAAGGAGTAAATATTTCAGAGACAAAATTTTAACTTTGACTTGTTTTGGTTCTTGAGTAAAGGAAAAATGTATTTTTACAAAATAATGCAATCTAGTTAACAGTGCGATTTGACCTGCAATAAAACAAAACTGATTATAAATATTAATATTATCATCTCATCACCATTAGCAGCCTTATCCTAGTAAGAAGAAAAAAATATCCCAGGAGAATGATCTAAAGGTATAAAATACTTGGTCCCCTGAGGTAGATTTTAGTTAGTGCCAGACATAAGGTAAGTAAAAGGATTAAGCAAACATGTGAGAATAAATGAAAACACTCCTTTGTGGGAAACAGTGCTTTAAGAACCTATTATTCTCCTGGAGAAAGTTTGTTTTGTAGACAATATTGTTGAATTATTTTACATTAAAATTATTTGAAGCTTTTTTCCTTACTACCTTCACCCTCCTCTTATCTAATGGGCTTAAAACAATCAAAGAGCAGTGCTATGATTCTACTGCCTGCTGGGCTGACCTCCCCACCAAAAGCAGACGCTTCTTTGGAGAGGAGCTTTGTGTCATGAGCAGAAGAGGAAAAAATGAAGGAGTGAGAGTTTTACAGACAATATTCATCCAGAAGATGGTTTTTCTTTTCTTTGCTGGGAGCAAGAAGAGTTATACAATCCAGCCATCACTAAAGACAGAAATTACTTCAGGGAACCCAAAGAGAATGACATGGAGAAATTCTATCACATCTTCTCTGTACAAATCTGTGCAATAGAAATAGGCACAGCAATCATTAGATCAGAGGTGCAGGATAGACAGTTGATGGATTCCAAGTAAAGAAGAAAGAACCCGCTTTAATGATCGCTTCAAACAATAGCAGACCAAAAAAACACACCTGAGAATCAATTCTGGTTTGGGTCTCAGTGAATGAGCCATACAGGATGGGGCTCAGAAGTGAATATTGTGCAACAGGAACAGGAAGACTCAGACCCCAGCATAATCCAAAAAGAGGCTGAGGACAAAACAAGCTCACCTATTTCCTATGTCTTCCACCTCTCAGGTTTTCAGTGGAATAACCAAAGAAATAAAAGGAAATGGGAACAAATCAATCTCACCACAAATCATTAAAAAAGAAGGAGAAAGAAAGATGGTATTCACAGGCAGGAAGCTTCAGGAATCTGCACTGCACAGACTTCTGTCAGGGCCATATGAAAAGAAGGACCAACCTGAAGGGTAACAAATGCAAAGGAGAAGCCAGGCTGGGGAGTAATTGGGTGGGACACCCCAACTAGAACCCCAGTTCAGAGTGATGGGTCCGGCATTGAGCAAACAACCTCAGAAGAGGCTTTGGCAAATAGAGGGTAGGGCGAAGGTAGGCTTATAGATGTGAGAACACAAAACACAGAGTGTATTCTTGTATTATTGATTAATCACCATGTTGTTTTCTATGCGAACAGCTACAAACCTACGTTTGCCCCACCTTGTATAGTAAATGTTGCCACGGAGAGCAGTGTGCTACCAGCAATCCTGCCAAACTTGTAATTGGTGTGGAGAGATGGCCCAGCACACGGGACATAAAAATGTCACAGCGTGGTGGTGAGAAGAGTTTGATGCTATAGCTCATCCCAGACAATCTCTGCCAACACCTGAAAACCTCACAGAAATGAAACTGAACTTTGCAAGTGCCTAGGGTGGGGGCATCCTTCCTCTCCTCAAGGACAACTTCAATCCTGATACAGAAAAACATTAAACTGAACGTAAATTTCTACTTCGTCTGTGAATCCAAAGTTTTAAATGGGGTTCCATAGCATCTTAGCTACAACTGTTTTACTTCTCAATACTGGAAAAACCTGTATCTTCTGTAAGAATAAACAGGCAGAAAAATACAACATGTTTAAATTTGTTCATGAGCATGCAGGTCTATCTGAAGGATCAGAGCCGATTTTCATCTGTGACACAGCCTTCCTGATAAAAACAGAAGAAAACTTTGAAAGCCTCTTGGTTTTAATGCCCATGACATTTGAAAGGGTGCGACGTCTATAAAATAGAACAGTTAAGGAGAAGTTGGGCTTCCACGTGGAAATTAAGTTTCCAAATATTACTCATTGGAGGCAGTGAACAGCAGATGGGTTGCTGCGGAGTGTAGAAATATAGCCTTGCCTCCCCAGAACACAGAAGAAAGTAGCAAAGGGATCAATATGGTAAGTGGAAAGATAATGGGGAGATGGGAGATTGAAGGAGTTCCCCTACATTCATAGTAAGAATTCCAAACGCATTTGATGGAGAAAAGCTCTCTGCAGAAGCTGGAAAAAGAAACAAAGAAAATAAAAATGAAGATAAGTTTACTAAATCAAAGAGAGCTGAGGCTTTGAATCAAAAAAGGCCACCTGGACATAGGCAAATTTAGTGAAAAATAACAGATGAAAACAGGTCTTGACAATTACAAGAATAAAAAAAAATAAAAAATAGAAACAAGCAAACACCATCTTGGCAGAAAACCAGGCAACACAGAAAGAAAAGAAAGCCATTTCAATTCCATAATTCTCTTTTACAATTCTATATTTCAAAAGCAAGCTGTTCAACTTCTATAAAGTTAAGATGACTATTGATTTGTACTCAAATGTATATCCAGCCAAGCAATCACTCATGTTTGGAGGCAACAAAGACATTCTCATATTCAAGAACTTAGAAACCATCACCCATGTACATTATATTTTTTAGGAGCTATTAGAGCAAACTCAGAAATAAATTAGAAGGATTTTTGGTAAGCAAACATCTGTAATTATTAGAATTATTGGCTGAATAATCATTAATGTAGTCATATAACAGCAGCAGCATATAATTATCTAACTGTATGATTCACCATTGACAGAGAGTGTGGAAATATAGAGAGAAGGGACAGAATAAAGAGAGAAAGAGAAAGGAAAAAAACACAGAATGAAGAAAAGAAAGTTAAAAGAAAAGAATACTTATTCTATCATATTAAACAGGAAAGCTTTCTTCAGTCTGTGTAACTAGTTTAAAAAATAGGTTCCAGTAGATTTTTATTTAGTTTTATGGTAACAGTATAAAATAGAATATTTAAGTCATTGTAAAAATAGCAAAAAAATAAACAATATATTAATATCAGGTTATGGAGGAGGTGTGGTCACTGGAGATAAAAGAAAAATGCTTTTCTAGAAATGTGTAGGCAAAATCTTCAGAAAAGAATATGAGGGGGAGCAAAGGTTGTTAGAATCACCCCACATTATCATAAACCCTGTAGTTATTTGTAACTCTTGCCTTACACGATGTTTAAGTGTGCAGTCCACTACAATAAATATATTTTATTCCGCAGTGTTGGTTTGTATTTCTCAATAAATCTCCCATGGCTCCCAGGCTCCCAGGCTCAATGCTGGCTGTCCATTCAACATTCATTCCTTTATTCCCATTCAACACCTGTAGCTAAAAAAAAAAAAAAAAAAAAAAAAAAAAACTGACCACCACCACTCCCAACCCAGCTCCAGAATGGATCCTTTTCAGTTTAAGCTGAACAGTTCTGTCCATTCCCCCAGCCACAGTTAATATTGCTAACATATATCAGATCCAGAGTGGGTTGGAGGACTCTTGCTTGGAATGATGGAATAGAATGCTCAGTACCTCCCTCTGAATACTGTCTTGCCATGTCCCCAAACTGCAAAACCCTTTTCAGTAAGGGGAGCAGTCAATAAACAGAGCCAAGAAATGATGAGAAAAGGAAGTCAGAGACAATTGATTGCTAACGGGCTAGACTTCCAGTCATATAAGCCAATAAACCCTCTCAACCTTTGAGCCGCTTTGAAATGACTCTTTTTTAATTGTTCCTGTCAGCATCCTAATTGTTACAAACTCCTTTTGCTGCCCTGTTGAAGGTGTTAAGAAACTCTTGAGTAGGTCAGATCCAATCAGCACTGTTTTCCATCAGTCAGGTGACCCAACGGGTAAAGTAACACCCAATTTGTGGACTGACATACATAGGAAATGATTTAAAGTTTGCTTGGGCTTCAGGTTTTGGAGAGATGACCAGTGTCCTAGCTGGATAATCTGGGAATGCCATCAAGACTTTACAACTCCCAAGACCCTCAGCAATACACACGTCGGAACATGCTCTTCCTGGATGGCAACTCCTGGAAAATAATCCACTTTTCTTTATGGTGAGGCTACCTTTAAATAACAAATTTAAATAGGAATAAACACAGCTAAAGTCCATCTTTAAAAGACAAGAGTAAAAATAAAAGGCTTAATATAACTTATAAATTGAAGGGGGAAGATAAATAAAGTGTGTTTTGTGGGCTTCTCTACGCAAAAAATTGTAGTCATCAAAATTAAGGTATGTGTTTGCTTGTGTTAAGTATGATGCTGCTTTTGGTTTTCACTGGATCAAAACCACACTCCTCAGTATCAAGAAAATCCTTCTAGAAATGGTTTATCAGATTACTTTCTCTAAAGCAGACTCAGTAGGTGGCACATTCATACATGGTCTCTAAATGACAAAGAAAGCTAGTTTACCAGACTGTATTTCTCTGTCCTACCCATCGGGAATCGGAGACCTCCCAACCACCTCATCATTTCTCCCAAGAGAGTTGGTTTTGCAAAATCTCTAAAATGCCCAACTAAATACATACCCTGGAGCCCGGCTGGCATGGCTCAGTGGTTAACTGTCTACTTCTGACCCAGAAGGTCACGGTTCGATTCCCAGTCAGGGCACATTCCCGGGTTGTGGGCTCGATCCCAAGTGAGGGAGGCGTGCAGGAGGCAGCCAATCAATGATTCTCTCTCATCATTGATGTTTCTATCTCTCTCCCTCTCCCTTCCTCTGAAATCAACAAAAATATACTTTTTAAAAATAATAAGTATCCAGGACAGAAATTGCCCTGCTGTGCCCCGCTTAATTAATAAGAACTGGAACAGGAGAAGACCATATTTTGAGGAAGATATAATATGGGTCATGCATCACAAGGAGGAAATGCCACTGGCGCTGAATAAAGAAAACCCCAGGAATCCCTACTTCCTTCCCTCAAAGTAAGCTACAAAATTCCTCCAAACCTCAAACCCCTCTACTCTCCAGACTTCGCTGTAAGAGTTAAATGCAACAGCACGTGAGAAGTCTCAGCGTCAGATTTATTCCGACTCCAGAGAAGTGCCTTCTATTCGCAATGTCCTCATGTTTCAAATCTTTGATTCCGGGCTAATTTTTTCCTCTCTCCCAGTCTCATTATTTTTCTGCGACTCGGTCGCCTACATCCTCCAGTAATGTGTGTAAGGATGATTTCAAGTAGGGAAATGGCTCACCCAGGGATTTTGAATAATTTACTTTGCTCCGTAGACTGTGGTGTATGTAAATGCAGCAATTAGTATTAGATCATCTCTTGCGGATTTCCGAGCCTAATAATTCTATGATTCATGAAGGGAAAAGTCTGTGAACCTTGGAAATGGGCTCTGAATTGTTTCCCCGGGAGCTGAGGAAGTCGGCAGCGCTGGCCCAATCCACTCTCCTATAGTTTCCAAACTGTCACAGTCGCTCTCAAGGCTTACTAATAACCAGGGACTCACAAAGCGGAGTTCAAAATCGTTATGAATGCGGCCGAGTGTGCATGACCACGTCCTCCAATGGCTCAGGTTCAGCATGTAATTCTTCAGGCAGAAGCAACACATGTATGACGACGCGTGGTACATAGGGAGACCACTTTTCACAGACGCAGTCTGATTCCGCCAGCTTTTGAGTTGTCAAGAAGAGCCTTTACAGTGGGGGTGTGGAGGATTGGCAGATTTAGCCCACCTGAGTGCTTCCTCACAATGTTTGCTATGCTCAGCAGAATACAGGCTTTCAGATGTAAAATATGGATCGAGCTTACCCCACTGTGCAAATCAGTACATTAAGCAAACCTAGCAGAAAGCCTTAAGCAGGCAGCCAGAAAAGCTGCAAGAGGCTTTCCTATCAAATGTGATGAGAAGTAAGATTTCTATCTTGGTTTGCCCACCAGTATATGAACCAGAAATCATGGCCCAGAGACAAGGGGGCTTTGTGGGAGGGCGGAGGGGGAGGGAGTCACCAAGCAAGGTCAATAGAAACACATACTGGTTCGTGAAATTTGAAAAAAAACTCACTTAAAATAACTCAAACTAAAACACTGCATTAAACATACCATATTAAGCATACAGTACTAAAACTCAATGTTTTTTTTTGTTTGTTTGTTTATATATTTTTATTGATTCAGAGAGGAAGGAAGAGGGAGAGAGAGGGAGAAATATCCATGATGAGAGACAATCATTGATTGGCTGCTCTCTGCACGCCCCCTACTGGGGATGGAGCCCACAACCAGGGCATGTGGCCTGACTGGGAATCGAACCGTGACCTCCTGGTTCATAGGTCAGAGCTCAACCACTGAGCCATGCTGTCCAGGCTAAACCCTATTATTAATAGAGGATAAACTTCTACCACAAATAAACCCAAATACGGTCTATACTTCTTGCTCCCATGAAAGTCCAGGCAGGCATTCCTGGCTGACAGGCAGCGTTTCCGCAGGTGGGGATGCCAAGCTCTGGCTCCTTGAATCCAGCTCCCTGGCATCATTGCCCACATCCGATAGGCTGCTCTGTCATGGCCAGAAGAGAGGAAAACGTAAGGAGGAGGCCCATCCGCTTGGCTAAAAGCCCCAGCCTGCAAGCACCGTCTTTCTACTCTCGTTCCATTAAAAACTCAAAGGATCCTCCTGACTTCCAGGGAAGCTGAAAGCCGCAGTGTTGCCAAGAGCCAGGAGAAAGGGGCGAAGGAAGTCTGTTGCCCAACAATTACAGAAATAAGAGAATGTGTACAATATTCATCGCATACCTAAAAACTCAGGTCGGTGCTACCATTCTAACAAATTTAACTGTTGGGAAAATATTTTAACACATCAAAAGGAAGCTAGATTAATTATGATTCACTAAACAACTATTACTAAGCATGCACTGTCTCATGAAAATATGCCATTCGTTGGAGAACAGGGTGGTAACAAATTTCAGGATACTAATTTTGTGACCTCCAGGCATCATTACCCAAATATAGTATCAATGAGAATTAAAATAACCCAGAGATTTAATGGAAGAAAAGAAGATAAAGTGAATGTTTTTCAGACCTGGATACAAATCCCTTTATTCAAAATGTGAGATTATTTGACCCAGTGATCCCACTTCTAGGAATATATCCCAAGAAAACAGAAACACCAATCAGAAAGGATATATGCACCCCTATGTTCATAGCAGCACAATTCACCATAGCTAAGATCTGGAAACAGCCTAAGTGCCCATCAGCAAATGAATGGATTAGAAAACTGTGGTACATCTACACAATGGAATACTATGCTGCTGTAAAAAAAAAAAAAAAGAAGGAATTCTTACCATTTGCAACAGCATGGATGGAACTGGAGAGCATTATGCTAAGTGAAATAAGCCAGTCAATCAAAGAAAAATACCACATGATCTCACTCATTTATGGATAATTAAGACCATTATAGACTGATGAACAAAAATAGATACAGAGGCAAAGCAGCATCGAACAGACTGTCAAACTACAGCGGGAAGGCTGGGGAGGGCTTGGGGGTGGGGGCGGTGGTGGTAAGAGATCAACCAAAGGACTTGTATGCATGCATATAAGCATAACCAATGGACACAAGACACTGGGGGGTAGGGGAGGCCAGGAAAGGTCAAGGGGAGAAAGAAAAAGGAGATATGTAATACTCTTTGTAATACTCTAAGCAATAAAACAAAATTTTTTTAAAAATGTGAGATTAAGTGGTAATCTCCTCATGTTCCAACTTTCCTCTTTAAAGAAGTACTGACCAGATTTCCACCTAACAGTTACTATTTAGATTTCTGTGATAAACACACTTAAAATGAGATAAAATAAAATACTTTGAGCAATTATAGGACTATATACCATTCATGAAGGCATTTTTAAAATACCAATTTTTTCTTATATCAGTTTTTTAATTCTAAGAATAAATTGTATGGTTTATTCAATATTTAAATTATTTTTTTTACTTAACTAAAAAATTTTTACAATAATTTGCCTCATAATGAAATGTCTTTATTTATATTTTTCTCAGGGTTACTAACAAAAAAACAAGTATCTTGCAAACTGTCTTAGTTATTTTACTATTTTGAGGCTTCTTTGAAGAGAAATTCCATATTATATTTTATTCCTGGTGTTAAAGCAGAAACTTTCTTTTCTTTTGCACTTCACCTCTATCAGTAAAAAGTTTTTAACCTTACATGTTTGTATTACATTTGTGTTAATATATATTATTAAAAATTTACATACTTTGTTGTTGAATTAATATATTGGGTAATTATGCATCTTAAATTCTATAAATGTAGAGAACAGAAAAATTAAAAAATATTTTAAATAAATTTTATTTTTAATGAAATAGAAAACTTTTTGGTACTAAAAATTGTTTAAAATATTTACTAATGTATTATATAAGAAAATGACATAATGATTCAATAATATTTTAGTGAGAGCAATGCGATTGATTTTGCTTGCTTTAACTCTTGGAGATTCAGCAATTTAAAGATATTCTAAATTAAGTTTATCTTTGAATATAAGATATGTAAGTCAAAATTGCAAAAGGTGCTTGTTAAAGCTCCAGTATGCAAAGATGTACTTGGGGCGGGTTCATGGGGGTTTGCTTGTTTTTATTGCTTTCTTAAAGTCATAATTGGGCTTACAAAGTTTCTACTTGGACTAAGTGACACCAACAGGCACTGAAATGTTATTGTTCACTCTGCCTGCCCTGTCGCGTGACCGTTGGTCTACAGTTTGTTTGGGAAAGTCTCTTAAAGCTTTTCCACTTAAAGAGGCGCAGAAAAATTACACTTTGCTGCCATCCACTGAAAGCAAATGACAAAGTGAAAGCAATTCCGCGGATGCCCCTGAGGTATGGAGCTCTCTCAGGTCCCTTGAATGTTTGGCTTAGCTCCTACCGAACCACGTGGGGGCGCCAGAGTCAGCCCACAGAGGATACACTCATAAGCTCACTTCCTTTCTTACATACTTTAAATAAAATTTAAAGCACCGCCTTCGGTATGTTCGCCGTCACTTTGAGACACTGGCTGAGGACAGTGCATTCCAATTCCTTGGGGATCTTTTTAAAAATGCAATTTCTGATTGAAGGGGTCTGGGTCTGGGGCAAGACTGACTATGTAACAAGTTCCCAGGTGCTGCCCATGCTATTGGTCCATAGACCTCATGTTAAGTTGCCAGAACTTAGAATATAATTGCTTTACAGGGCTAGCAACAGATGATGAATATATTGGTCAGGCCTATAGCAAACAAATCCATAGTCTGAGACCTGATTGCGTGCATACACCTGGGAATAAAAGATCACCAAGAATAGGAAAAGAAATAATAATTTTACCTTAACTAATATTTTCTCAAAATGTAGCTTCATTCTACTACTTCCTAGAACCTGGGATGTGTTTTATACAATGTTCTGACCAGGGGCAAGATTGCACATTGTGGACGGAAAAGGGACCACATGTTAAATCTGACAAGCTCAGGGGAGGCCTGCATGGTGGGTTTGCAAACTCAGAGACCAAAGGTCACCACATAGGATGGTCTGAAATGAAAACTTCTTAAGTAAAAGCGAGTCATAGTGGGTAGTCATGTCCTAGACTGGTATCTTCCTTGACAAAGGTCAACCTTTACCTTAACTGATCCCGTCTATTGCCTACCCTTGGAATGTCTGAGTACTCCCTTTTTCCAGGCCCCGCAGAGCACAATCTCCCACCAGAGCACAGACCACAAAACCCCCGTTGTTATCTTGTTCACCCACATACCAGCTCTATGTGCTGTAAATGTTAACTGTTAACTTTGCTGTACCCACCAATGAGAAAGAAGTGTTTTTTCTATTCAGTTTACTCTTTATCCGATCCCACAGATTCCCCTGCTTTGCTCTCTTCTGCCTCCTTAATCTATCACCAATGAATTTCATGTAACCCTCCTCACACCTCTTCCTTTGACTTTAATATTTAAAATAAGGTGCAAAACTGCCATTCTCTGGAGCATTTTCTCAACCCATTGAGATTATGCTTCCCGACAACTGTCATCAGTTTGGTTCAAATAAACTCATAAAAATTCTTACAGGTTTGGACATTTCTTACGTTGACAATGTACTGTCTAGATTTGCTTAAGATGGATGGTAGGTGACTTGGTTAGCAGTGGAGGACGCATAGCTAGGACTGTAGAAAAATTTGTGGCCTCCTTGGCCATAAAGTTTTTGCTTCCTTGTTTTTATCAATGTACTGATAATCATAATTCTGATTCTGACAGTGGTGCTGAAAGGATTATACAAGAAAATGGGGTCAGTAATATGGAATGTTAACTGTCCCCAGCAATCCTCTATGTGCCCATGTATTTAGAGAAATTGTCATTCCTTCCTCCTAAGGTCTAGCTACCTAATGTCTTAACTGCCTCAGAAGCACCCTAAAATATTTTTAAATACATTGGTATCATACATTGTGATGAAGAAGGGAAACAGATTAATTTCCAAATATTGTATGGGATGGTAAAAACAAAACCGAAATTCAAAGTCAGCCTGCTTTTATATGCATTTTCAAAGTACATGCCATTCACCTTAAATTTAGTGTGCTCGCTAAAAAGCAGCCAACCTTGTCTTGAAACACAATAGTAACTTCTGATCTTTTCCATTCCCTCAAAAAAATTATAATTCAAGATTATGTGATGCATAAATAGTTAAAATCTAAGCATGTAATCAACTGACCACTTTTATACCTCTGCAAGTCCATATTTCTTAATGACAAAATATTTTAAGATATTTGTATTAAGAAAGTATAAGATAAGGATAGTTTAATAAAGTTCCAAATGAATTATTTTAGCTTTTATTATGGGAGAGAAAACCAGCACACACCCCCCACCATAAAAAAAAAACCCTTATAAAATAACTAAATATGCGTGCCATTTCTGAAAGAACTTTTGGAAACATATTCATCCCTGAGGTCTGTTTAAATGTTATGGAGTGTACACAAGCACATGCACATATACGTGGCCTTTTTTTCTTGCAAAAAAAATATTTAAAAAATAAAACTATTTCCCCAAATGCTTCCTTTCTGATGTTACTAAAGAAATACTTGGCTTTATTTTCTGAATAAATGTTAGCAGCACCAAAGATCCCTCATGGTTAGATCATAATAAAGTATGCTAAAAATAAATAAATAAATAAATCCCTGCTGATACAAATCACGTAGGATTTCAAGAATAAAAGGGAATAGAATGATTGGATTAATATTAAGCCAGTCCTCTCTCTATTATAATATCGATAAAGATTTATAAGCATTCTCTTTCCAGTATATCATAAAAATGAAAAGTAATCTGTGGTAGCTGTTTAAATGTATTATTCCAATCTGGAAAAAAAAGAAAGAACATCTATTGTGCATCTAATACATGTTGGATGCTGGGCAAATATCTAAGGCACTGAATCTCATGTAATGCTTTCAAAAAGCCTTGCATGAGGGCAGAATTGTTTCCATTTTATGAAGAGGAACAATTAAATCACCATGTCACTGTCAGAAAGCTAGTAAGTTGAAGGAGATCCCATGCTCTTCCACTTGTAAAGCAATACTGGATGTCGGTGGTCCATGGGCAAAACAGCATCAGGATGCACTCCTGTAGTGACCACACCCCTGCCATTCTGTTCCATCGCCTTACAGAAGTATGGGCACATGACTGCACATTCCAACCCCGCTCCCCACCATCCACACACATATGCACGCCCTGCCTCCAAAGACCTGACAGTGAAAAGAACAAAAATAAAACTTGAAATGGGACAAAACAATAAAGCACGAACTAGCCTAGTATTATGAAATGACAGTCGCACTTGACTTTCTGCTGTGGTGGCATAAACATTAAATTGTTGTCATCTTAATGGGAAATGTGGCCAAAATGAACTACAAACATTATCTCAGGGAGAGACCTATGACTTTCCCATTAAATGCGGCCTATCCATTTCAAGGTGCCCCAATGATATGTGGGGGCTACTGCTGAAGCTAGAATTAACTAAATAATTCATCCAACTTAAATCTAAGCCAAACTTTATATCTTATGTTAAGGAATAAACAGTAAGGATTCTTGTAAAATCTGTTTCTCCCATTAATAACCATAAATATAATTGACTGAAAATTTCTTTTTTTGGGTGACCCTCTACCTCTTCAGGGAAGTTCAAGGTGGTCCCCATCCATTCAGGTCTCTACCATTTTTTCCATCCTTCAACAGCACAAAACACTAACTCTGTATCAGAGGTCAATTACAGCTCTCAAGGGCTCACAATGAGTCTGGTATAGAAGGCTGGGAAGACCACATAAGAAGCAAAATTCACTTCCTCCACTTGTTTCTGCTTCCCCTCAGTGTAGCTGGAAGGCTGAGCAGGACCCAGGAGGGTTCAAAATCAGTGCTACTTTCCTTCAAGTTCACAAGAAGCCTTAGCAGAGGGGTCCTCCAGGCTCACACAGGAGCAGGCCGCTCAACCAGGGCTCCAGTGCTGAAGGAAGCATGACTCCAAAGGCCCCTTGGAGCACAGGTAACGACCCAGCATTCTTAACCTGACTGTTTTCAAGTGACAAGACAAATCTTCAGGGGACTGGTTCCATCCTGTGGCTGCAGAAGCTCCGGTATTAAATGAGGCGAGAAGGGAAGAGATAATGTCCCTTTCTGAGTAAAATTTGTCAGGCCTAGATTCCCCTACATTTTCTCTCTGTCTTTCCTCCCCTGTGTTTTCCTTCCTAGGTCATTTATTTCACACACACCATATCCTCTACATTGGTAAACACTGAAACCAAAATGATTTTCTTAAAAAAAAAAAAATGAAACTCACCCTTTGCAGCTCCTGCTATTTAGCTATGCCCACTGTCCCTCGCCCCCAAGTTCCTGTTCGCAGCCATCCCAGTCCTGCCACGTTACTTGTTATTTGGTGGCATCAACAGTTACATCAAGAAATTTTTTTTCCCCAACCCTCTCTGATCTCTGGAGACTTTCTCCTTCCTCTAAGACTTTCTTTTTCTTTCATGTAACTCACCTAGAATGATGGACATACTTTATCCACTCAGAGCTGCTCTTCCTATGAAATCAGCAAACCAAGGCTCCTGGCTTTTCACAATGATGTATTATTCTAGACTCATAGCTTCACTGCATTTATGAGATCCTTTTAAGGCTGGACAGATGTATCTTTCAAAGCCGGTGAGAAAACCCATTTGCTTGAAGCAGGCTGCATGTACAAGAGAAGAAAGATAAATTGATACAGTAGGAGTCTTGAGCATCAACACCTCTAACATCTCTCAGCCCATCTGACCGGCCTTTTTATCACTTTGACCTTCAGCTTAGACTCCATGAGCCATAATTTTAGTAACATTCTTCCCCGAACCATAAAATTATTTCTCTCTTCATCTTTCCTTATACACAGTTAGCAAAACCCAGTTCTGGTGGATCTTCTCTACTTTCCTCCTTTCTTTGTGTCTATGGTAGCTACAGGTATCAAAGACCAATCCATCCACCTGTGCTGGATTCTGCCTTTCCCCATCTTCTTATTCATTTATACTATTAGCTATATTTTCCCCCTCTAGCATATTCAACCTTTCCCATTGACTTTGAAACATGCCCACATCTCTTTCATCTTACAAAGAAAGTTTCATTCAAGCTCTCTCCCCAACGACTCCTATGTCTCTCTCCTTGCTACCCTTCACAGCCAAACTTATCTTCACCCACTGATTTTATTTTCCAACCTCCCTCTCACTCTTCACCCACTCCAATATGAATTCTGTCCCCACCACTCAACCAAATAGCACTCTCCCAGGTCACCAATATTTCCATTTTGATAAATTCCATGGGTATTTTGGTAGCAGTTAACACAGTTTATCTCCTTCTTAACATCTCTTTCTCTTTCTGGTGTCTTCTTTTCTGACTTCTATATCTGCCCAGTAATCTTCCTTCTTAGACTCTCTAGAATCATCCTCCCTCATCCTGGCCATAAATGTATTTCCTTCACACTGCTTATTAGGCTATCTTTTCCTCTCCCTCAACACTCTCTCCCTAGGCATTTCATCCATGCATACATTAAAACCACTCATCATAGGCCTGTGTCAATTATAAGATGCTTACTTTTTGTTATCAATTACAAGATGCTCACTTTTCCACATCTTAACATCTTTGGATGCAGTTGATGGCATGTCATAGTAGTTGGTGGCTATAATTTCCTCCTTCTTGGTGGCATATAAAATAATGCTGCATTTTTAATTAGTGACATCTTAGATTCAATAAAATAAAGCATTTTCAGCCCTGATCCTTCCTTGAAAAACCAGACCCATATGTCTATTCACCATTTCCACTTGAATGCTTAAAACAGCAGCACTGCAATGACCATTCCAGGGGGCAACGTCTATATTGAATTCTATGTGAATGACACCTTCTGGAATTAGACAAGGTGGTAGCCTTGTCAAAACTACATTCAAAACTGAACTCAAATCTCACTCTCTCCCCAGTCTCCCAGCTGCCCTGAAATCTACTCTCTTCCTTTGTCCCATCTCAATATTCCTTACCATTGTCTGCCTACTTTTGCATAAGCCAGAGCATTAAATACCAAATTCTATTTCCCTCTCCCACATTCCATAGCATCCAGTTATCAAGTTGATTTTTCATATCTGTCCACTACTTTGTACTTCCTCCAGTACCTCCCTGATCCATCACCTTCCCTAGACTCCGAAGAGTCTTCTAACTGCTCTGAGGACATCCATTCTTGCCTCTTTCCCATCTATTCTTCATCTCATAGCACAGTCTTTTCAAAGCAAGTCTGGCAATGCCGCATCCATGTTTAATACCCTTTGGTGTGTACTCATTGCTGCATTTCTGGGTATCCTCCTAGGCTGTCTCCTTGGAGGTTCCACATTTTTTGCTCCCTTCCTATTGCTCAAGTTCATGTGCACATTCTGCTTCTTCATTTCCTAGGTTTCAACACAGTGAATTTCTTTCAGATCCCTAAGAACAGCAAGCTCCTTCTTGCCATGGATCCAGTTCTCTGTGCCTATAATATTCTCAACATTCTCCACTAGCTTTACATAGTTCACCCTCCTCACCCTTCAGATCTCTGCCTAAATATTGTTCCTTCTTTGGGAGTTCTTCTCTGACCTAAACCAGATCAGCTCTCTTCATCACATGCATTCCTTTCTGTATTTTGAATTTTCATATTTATATTTATTATTATACTAGAGGCCAAATGCACAAAATTCGTGCAAGAATAGGCCTTCCTTCCCCCAGCTGCTGGCACTGGCTTCCCTCTGGCACTCAGGACCCAGGCTTCCCTCTAGCCCCAGCTTAGTCCAGAAGGATGTCCAGAATGATGTCCGGAATGACGTCTGACCTAATTAGGATATTACCCTTTTATTATTAAAGATTGTTTGTTATATTTATCCAGTGTTTTAGGCTTTCAGGTCTACATTAGTCTTTCTAGTATTAATATATTTAACCACTGTTATTGAACTTTTTATTTCAATGGTGTTCAATTGCTTAAAGTTTTTCATTTCTGCATAAAATTATTTTCTGATCAATTCCACTTGTTTGTCATTGGTCTCTCATAAATTGCTATTTTTACCTTTTTGAATGACTGGCTTGCCCTTAATTCTATAATAGTCAAGGTGATGACTAGCAAGTCTTAATCTGCTACTTCTACACCCCTAGGTCTTTATTTCAATTAGAATGATATGTTCATTAAATTAAGACATCTATTATGGTACCAGCATTCATGTAACAGACAGAAAAATGTCTCATATGGGTCAATTGGAATCATTTTGTTAAATTAACATCTTAGCCTTTTGTAAGAGGGTCTTAGTAGACACTGTTATTAACAGAGATAGGGCACAAATTGAAACGAGGAGTTATTATGCATTACATACTCTGAGCATATTTTCAATTGACAAATCTGTATAGCTGAGCTTTCAAAATATATCTTATCATATTTCCATAGAGCCATTTGCCAATTTGCATAGTATTAAGGATCGTGCCTGTTCATCTGGCTCCATGTATAATAAGGCAAAGGATCAAGCTTGCGGTAACTTGAGAAATGCTATCTGATTATTTTACTTGAATATCTTTAATGTTCTCTATGCTTTAGGGGTCAAAGATATCACTGAATAAAAGGCCTCTATTCTTCGTTTCAGGAACATTCTAATTCTATATGCTTTAGCCTCTGCCCAAGGCACTTGGCCCCACTCCTGCAGTGGCCAACACAGACTACCTTTACTGGCCAAGCTTTAATCACAGAAAAAAACTCATCCACCTGCACTCTAGCCCCAGCCTGCAAAAGCCCTTGAATAAGTCACATGCCCTCATCCTTTGTTTTCCCAACTTTAAAATCTAGTCTGACTCACTTAGTCATTATGAATATTTAATATATTAATGCAATAGCATTTTATAAAGGAAGGGCAGGATACAAATACAAAATTCACTTGTATTGAGAACAATTTCCATTTTTATCCTCTAGCTCAGTGGTTTTCAACCTTCTGGCCCTTTAAATACAGTTCCTCATGTTGTGACCCAACCATAAAATTATTCTCGTTGCTACTTCATAACTATAATGGTGCTACTGTTATGAATCGTAATGTAAATATCTGATATGCAGGATGGTCTTAGGCGACCCCTGTGAAAGGGTCGTTCGACTGCCAAAGGGGTCGCGACCCACAGGTTGAGAACCGCTGCGTCGAGCTATTTTCAAGCTCTTGTTGACACTTGCCTGTTCACCTGTAGTCTTTCCTCCTAGATGTTTCTCTCCAGTTGATCAGCTCTCAGTAGAGCACTATCCTAGTCATATCATTCACCAATGGAAAGCTTTCAATGATGCTCCATGACAAATGAGTGAAACGTCCCTCACTTCAGGTCCCCGTGCTTCACCAGGGAGGGGGCCCTGAGCCACAAATGAGAGAGCCTCTGCCTCTCCCTAGATGGGGAGACACTGCATGCACCTGAAGCACGGGGAGGAAGCAATCACAGAGTAAACAGGTGGTAGTCATCAGTAGCATTTTCATCAACTTGATTTCCTTCTGGTGGTCAGTCAGCACAAGCTGTCCACTCACAGAGATACAGAACCTCACAAGGCATCGACCTTTCCCCACCTAGAAATAAGAAGGTCTTCACTCACTCATCCTCCCTGCAAAATGTATTAAAGACCTGCTACATGCCAAACACTATAGTAGGTGCTGAAGATATGGTCATAAGTGAAGCATGCTCTTGAAAATCTAAACTAATAAAAGGGTAATATGCTAATTAGGGCAGATGTCTTCTGGATGTTTATCCGGACAAAGCCACAGCGGCTGCAAGGCCCGGGGTTCACAGCAGCTGTGGGCTCAGGCAGCTGTGAGCCCCAGCAGGAGCAGACTTAAGCCATCAGTAGGACATCCCCTGAGGCCTCCCAGACTGTGAGAGCGGGCAGGCCTGGCTGAGGGACCCCCACCAGTGCACGAATTTTCATGCATCAGGCCTCTAGGTAAGATATATTTCACCTCTTCAGACAAATGAAATTCAATAGTAATGTATACATTTAAAGTGAGCTCTTTGTAAAAAAAAAAAAAAAAAAAAAAAAAAAAAAAAAAAAAAAACTCCAAATTTCCTGAGCAATTAGCAAAGTGACTAGGTCACTTTACATTTTTGCACTTGATTCTTTGACTAAAATTATAAAATGTCAGAGCTAAAAATAGCAGCACATGGGTGAAATGTAGAAGACAATCAGAGTTTTAAAAAAGGGGAGCAGGAACTTTCCATGAAACTGTCAGAGGAAGGTGGTCACATAGCATGCGATTCCACTTATATTATTACAGTCTCGAAATGACAAAATTATAGAGATGGAAAACAAATTAGTGGTTCCTGGGGGGTCAGAGATGGGAAGGAGGGAATGAGTACTGTAAATTGGTCACATGAAAGAGATCTTTGTGGTGACGGAATAGTCCTGTCTCTTGATTGCAGTGGTTTTGGCATGAATCTACATATGTGCTAAAATGGTATCACGCCATATGCATATGTACTGTACCGATGTCGGATTCCTAATTTGGATCTTGTACTGTAGTTACATAAGATGTAACCATTGGGGAAACCAGCTAAAGCGTACATGGGACCTCTCTATACTCTCATTGCAACTTCCTGTGAATTGATAATTATTTCAAAAGTAAGAGTTTAAAAGAAAAAGAAAGGGAGCAAGCTCTAGGGACTTCCCATGAAACTATCAGTTAAAATATTTGTATAGAAACCAAATCTGCTTTCAATTGCGACCAGAGGTGGCTCTTCGAGTTTTGCACACATGAGCAGTATATTCCTATCTCTTCAACGCTGACTAGGGAACTGTAATTGCATCCACAAAGTATCCGCCAGCCAATTTGTTGATGTTACATTTTTGTGATTGATAACATAAGATCAGGACTCGTGTTTAACAAAGAAAACAAAAAGCTTGAAGCCAGCCACCTAACACCTATCTAATGATTGTATTGCCTCCAATTTCTATCACGTAGCTTCTGGTTCTTACCTTAGGTAAAAAGAGAAATATCTCAATTAAAAAAAATTCAAAAACCTTTCCTCAGAAATTGTTAAAAGTGGTATCATTAGAGTCATACAAATTAGAATCGACACAAGAAGTTTAAGATATGCAGTCATTTTTCATGCTAATGAACTAAAGTACCTCTTGAGCCTTTCTTATCGACTGTGGTTCTATTATTTCTGATGAGGTAAAATTATCTACATGTCATTACCTAGGTCCCCTGTGAATAAGGATAATGGAAAGTGCCTCCATACTTTGCAAATGCATTATGTTCTGAAAGAATATTAACATTTTATTATATGTAAGTTCCTAATGGGAACACTTCTCAAGCACTAAAATAATTACTCAGAATGGCTCTCTACTCATAATTGCAACAAATTTTATAAAAATTACAGATTTGGGGAAATATTACTATGTATTGTACTTTGCATTGTGAAGATATTAGGCATTCTGATTTGCTTTCCATATTCATCAAGTTTATGAATACATGGTATGCATACCTATGATTTGGAGATCAGAAGGGCACGATGATAAAATGTATCATTGAATTAAATATCTAGTCCATTACATAAAATATTTATACCTGAAATTTTTTAACTTAACCATATATATATGGTTAAGTTAAAAAAAAAACTAGCCTGTAGTTGCCTACACATCTGGACTAACTCCAGCATGCACTCTGTTGAGCCATTTTCCTAAGCCATGGCTCTTGAAATCCAACTTCTAATAGCTTCTGTAAGTGAAAATTCAGTACTAGATTAAGAAAAAAAAATGCAATGTCTCTAGAACTCTAATTATTTGGGACATGTGAGTGTGAAGAGCTCATGGGAGAGTAACAGAAACCTTCATTTTGACCTGAGGACCAAGCCACATTCTCCAACATGTTTGCAAAAGACCTAGTGCTTTGGGGTTTTTTAAAAAAAGTTAATACTATGCTTCCTCACCATGTTATTCTTGGAAGACACTCCTGTGTCTACTGCTCTGGAAGTCTAGAATCATAGGAAAGTGGAAATGTTAGCCAATTACTAGAAATCAGCATCCCCCTAAATCCAACACCATTCTCTTCAAATACAAAGGCATGTGTACATAAAACTTGACATTTGAATCATCATAAAATAGAAATACATTCAGGACATATTTCAAGTTATGCCTCTTGCTGTAGTTAAATTACCTAAAAATGGACAATTCCTTTATATAGCAGAGGTAGAAGTTCTTCATTATCCCAAAAATTTTATGGTAACACCTCTCTCCTCCCCCAGGAGGATCCAAGTTGAAACTGAGGATGTCATGCAACTCACTGCCCCTGTCAGCAGCTAACATGAGTGGAGGTCGCTGCTCTCTCAAAATAAGAGGTCAAGCCCAGCCGGTGTGGCTCAGTGGTGGAGCATCAACCTATGAACCAGGAGGTCATGGTCCGATTCATGGTCAGGGTACATGGCCGGGTTGTGGGCTTGATCCCCAGTGTGGGGCATGCAGGAGGCAGCCGATCAATGATTCTGTCATCATTGATGTTTCTATCTCTCTCTCCCTCTCCCTTCCTCTCTGAAATCAATAAAAATATATTTAAAGAAAAATAAGAGGTCAAGGCTTGAGTCTGAGCAGGTGTTTATTTCCAGGCCTTTTATATCATGAGTATGCTTAGGAAGGCTGCCCTGATTAAAGAGCTTCTCACTTAGAAAACAACTCATTTCTTTTTTTCCCCCACACACATCTTGGTTTAGATGCTATACCATCCTTTCATAGGGATCTGTATGTCTTCCCTCTAAAGGCTGCCTTCCATTCCATAGTTAACCCTGAGTCTAGATAGAGCTGTGAGTCCCCAACTTCTGTTGTCTGCTTCATCAATGTCTTCATACTAAGCCCTAACTGCCTCAACTGCACAATTATGGAATACTACAAAATTCTTAACCAGTTTCCAAATCTTAAACAGTGTATCTATTCTGTGCAATTCATGTGTTGTGTATATTTTACTGTATTCTTATCCTCTGAAAATTTGTTGCATTTTAAACCATGTAGTTAAATTCTATCGTAACCAAATTATTTTAGCAAAACATTGCACACATTTATGACGTCTGATTAGTGACTGACTAGTAAGCAAGAGTTAGGGTAGACCCTATGCAGCCAGACCAACCCCAGTGCTTCCCAAGTTCCCTACTTGTTGCTCTGCCTGAACTCGACCTAGGCCTGGGGATAACCCCAATCCCGTGGTCTGACTCTAGTATCTCCACTTCTTATCATATGTCTTGTCGTTTTATAGAGGGAGATGTTTTAGATACAGATCTTCTGATTTTTTTTAAAAAAATGCACTTTTAATCTCTGGTTGAATGTTAGAATAAGACTGAGAGTGGCATCTACTCATATCCATCCATTTTGATAAATTCTCTGTGTATATTAAAATATACTCCTCATTTTCTATACTGACGGTAGCTGATTTCCCTCCATGAAAGGAACAAGAGTTCAACCACAAACCTACTTAACTGAATGGCCCTCGTTCTCACACAGGAAAGATTCAGACCACATAAGTCAATAGGCCCCACATTCTGTTGTCCCAAGAGGCATGCCTGAGGACAGTAAAGCAAAGAAAGAATAGCACAGAGTCAGGACAACCACGCCCGTTTTTGTACCTTGGCAACAGATAGGTTAGGTGAGCTTTGGAAAGGTGCTCCAAGTTCAAATACTTGTCTGTGTCTCGGTGCCACAAAGGCCATTCTAGTGGCTCATAAATTTTCTTTCTCTTAAAGAGAATTCTATAAATACACAGCATTCCTAGGAGAACATTACACTAAGCTCTAAATTCTTAATTGTCACTGGGACAGACACAGAGATGTGCCACTCAGATCCCCCATCAAGAAAGGACTTGCTGCCCAGGTGTAAGAAGTGTGTGTGGTTGAGTATGTCCAGCTGTTGGTTGTTTCACAACCTACCTCAGCATTTAACACCAGGTCACACACTCTTCTCAGTGTGTGGTGGTGGCAGCCACTCATCAAGATCATGGTAGCCAGGGTCACGCTTTCCAGCCAATGATTGAGCAGGGCAGGGCTATAGAGGGCTCATCATTGACGCCCAAGGCAGGACTCCTCTACAGGGAAATTTTTGCTCTGGGACTCCCCATCTGGCTGTAGGGATTTGTCAGGTCAGCTCAACCCTACTTCCTGCCTTTTCTTTCACGGGCATTTCTCTCAATAAACCTTTGTGCTCCAAACTCTACCTCATCTTCTGCTTCTGGAAGAAGCCAGCCTACTACAGACACTGATGTAAACAATGTAAAGCCGAGGAAAGACTGTGCAGGACTGGCTCATAAAACTTTTGGTGGAGGCAGGGAAGAAAAGACAGGCCGTAGTGTCACTTTCATTGCCAGGAATGAGAAGAGAATGCAAACTAGAATTTATTGGACACCTACTACGTGCCAGAAACTTTACAAATTTCATCATCATTCAGCCTTAGAACTACTTCTTTAAACAAGTATTGCTATCCATATTTTATAGATCAAATTTTCCTCAAATATTTACTCACACTTTCCTGTGTAGCATGTACTGTACCATGAAGTCATCTGCCTCCAAAGGTGCAGATATGTGCATAGGTAATTGAAGTAGATCTTGATAAGTGATATGAAGTGTGTGTGTGTGGTGGGGCGGGGGGAGGGGATGGAATGAGGCACTTGTCTGCCTGAGACTTTAAAGTAGGTTTCCAAGAGGAATTAACACCTGAGCTGAGTCATGAAGCCTAAGGACCCATTTCACCTGGGATTAGCCAGGTGAAAAAATGTGACCAGGGTCATTTGAGCCAAAGCACCCCATTTACAAATGAGAGGAGAACCCAAGGTTAACTCCTAGGTGCCTTGTAAAAGGTGGAGCCAAGATTCAGACTCAGCCTTGACCCCAAAGATCGTATTTAGTCCACATCCATCAACGTTCAGGACTAAAAATGGACATAAAATTGCCTCTCCATCCTTCACAGGTGTGCCTAGAGCCAATCCTCAGCACTTTGATTATCCAAGGCATGGCCCTTTTGTCTTGTAGTTCCCATCAGGAGATAAATAATGTTCAAGCAAACAACTGACAACAGTAACACTGAGAGTTGTGAAGGACTTTTTCAACTGCCCAAGCTCCCCTAATGGCAAGTTAACTTGGTAGCAAAAATACTTTGAGTTAGAAAATTACTGGTAACAAAGACTTTAGAACAGGGGTGGGCAAACTTTTTGACTGGAGGGCCACAATGGGTTCTTAATCTGGACCGAGGGCCGGAACAAAAGCATGGATGGAGTGTTTGTGTGAACTAATATAAATTCAAAGTAAACATCATTACATAAAAGGGTACGGTCTTTTTATTTTTTTTTAGTTTTATTCATTTCAAACAGGCCGGATCCGGCCCTCGGGCCGTAGTTTGCCCACGGCTGCTTTAGAAGGTTACACCTAACCTCAGCTATGCTATTTGCTCACATTAAATGTTGACTACCCAGGTATGGGGGGAAGCAAAGAAATATTTTAGTTAATAATTACACTCTCTTAATACAACGTTATAGCCCTCATACTTTTTTAAAAAAAATTATTACTTTTGTTGTTCTGAAATGCTCATTTTAAGTGATTGCTTAGATTTCATAGAATAAAAGATGCTTTGCCCTGCCAGACTACTGGAAACAGCTTTAGGATTCGCTAATGCAAATGATCTCCTCGAGACTCGCCCCAAATGTTTCAGAGAGAAATCCAAACAATTATTATTAGAGGATATCAATATGCAACTAGGACATAAAATTAAGGAGTCGACAATGAGGTGCCCTTCAGTGCAATCACTTATTTCAGCAGCTGATTGATTCTATAAGCAGAGAAGAGGCATTTTGGCACTGGCTCCCAGGTGCAGCATGCTTAATCATGACTCCTGCAAGGCACTAATTCCTCATTAACTGAGGAAATAAATATTTTTACATCTTTAATTTCAATACTCAAATCAACCAGGAAGAAAATGTATTTTATTTTCTCGGTGATGAGCGATTTCTTCTGTAGAACTAAAGATCTATGTCGACCAGGAAAGAATTCAGATATCATATCAGGATCATAGCACAGGACTGGATATTGAAGGTAAGCAGCAGAGACCACAGCCTTGACTGAAGCAATGCTGGGAAATGTGCCAGAACTCCCAGTGTCCATGGAGGCTGGCGTGGAACTCAAGGTAGGGACTTGGTGAACTAGGAGTCATCGTGGAATGCAGGCTTCCATGCAATGGACATCCAAAGCACAGGCGGGCTTTGACATGATGCAGACATGTGATTAGGGTAGGTAGAATGGTCTGGCTCAGTAGTGGGCCCGGGAATGGTGGACCGGAAGTTATAAGGTAAATCAGACTCTGTGAGACCCAGCTGTGCTGCCACCTACCCCTGTGGGCAGGACTGTGCAGAGCAGCATCTAGGATAGTGGTTCTCAAACTTGAGCATGTGTCGGAATGAGCTGGTCTGCTTGTTAAAAATTTAGCTTCATGCCCTGGACGGTGTGGCTCAATTGGTTGAGCATCATCCTAGTCACCAAAAGGTTGCCAGTTTGATTCCTGGTCAAGGCACATGCCTAGGTCACAGACTTGATCCCCAGGAGGAGGAGAGCAGGAGGCAATTGATTGATGTTTCTCTCTCACTTCAATCTTTCTCTCTTTCACTCCCTCTCCTTCCCCCTCTCTCTAAAACCAATTTTTAAAAATGGAAAAGGAAACACAAGCAGAACATTACCTGTTACTCTGGACAGAGCTCTGCTGAGGGCGCACTTCCTGCTCTTTTTCCTCTCCCACAACCAGGCATAGACCATCCATTTGAAAAACGCAGCCTCCCTGGACCAAACTAAGAAATTCTGATTCAATAGGCAGGAATAGAACCCATAAATATGCATTTTTTTAAACTTGCCAGTTGATTCCGATTTAGGTTGCTGATGAGAAACTATGGTTGAGATGTTAATTGTGAAATAAATAAAACAAAGAAATGATCTTCTACCTGGCAGAATGAAACATAACACAGGGTGGAGCAAAAGTGGGTTTACCGTTGTTTGTTTGAAGAATAATACAAGAAGTAATAAATAATAATATAAGAATAAACTTTGTGTTTTTGCATATTCATAACTATAAACCTATTTTTGCCCCATCCTGTATAAAATATGGCTTAATGGTACAAACAGAAAGAAAGAACGTCACCACCCTCTCTCACCCTGATGTTGTGCCCAATTACTTTGCATCATCCAGTTTTCAGAGGCCATTAAGCAATCGCCTTTTTTTAATAAAAAAAAATTAATTCACATACCATTTGAGCGCATAAGACAAGTATTGAGGTGGAAAGGATACTGGGGAAAAAACTGGATTCAAATCCCAGTTTCATTTCTGGTTGAATTTATCATATCAACACTTTAATGATAGCTTAGCATCTCAATTTTTTTGACTAAAAATTTGGACTAACAATAACATCTGTAGAGAATGACTGTTATGAGAATTAAATGAGGCACATATGCAGCTCTGAGCCTGGTATCCTGGTATCTGGTACATAGAAGAAACTCTGCAATTGTTATGAATGAATGAATGAATGAATGAACATTTGGGTAGATGAGAAGCTCTTTTGAAGTCAAATGAATGTTCACAATGTTGACAAACAGGAAATGTTAGCTTTCAAGCTGGTGACAACCATAAGGAACTCTTTCTTTTTAATTACCAATTTATTTCCTTTTTCCAATGTGTTTTTCCCCGCTAGGAACACAGAACGATCATTCTTTATTTTTATCCTGCTTCGCTTTGATTTCCTACATAGCCTCGGTGTAAATCATTCAAAATACCCTTTAAACCACAGACCAGCAGAGCCTAAGACGTCTTTGGATTCCGTGCCATTGAACCTTACAAGAAAACAAATCCACTCATTTGGCTTTCATTTTTGTAAACCCTTCCCATCTTCTTTGGTGCTTTTACTAATTTCTAGAGCATGCATGGTCTGTGAGTAGCTCCACGGAAATTCACAATTATGGGGGGCTGACTTTCATATTAACTCTACAAATGGCTTCATTTAGAGCAGTGGTTCTCAACCTGTGGGTCGCGACCCCTTTGGGGGTTGAACGACCCTTTCACTGGGGTCGCCTAAGACCATCGGAAAACACATATATAATTACATATTGTTTTTGTGATTAATCACTATGCTTTAATTATGTTCAATTTGTAACAATGAAATTGGGGGTCACCACAACATGAGGAACTGTATCAAAGGGTCGCGGCATTAGGAAGGTTGAGAACCACTGAATTTTAGAGGCACAGCGGGCTCATCTGGCTCTCACAGGGAACGAAGCAGGACTGGATTCCCTCTGCACAGCCCATTTATTCTGAGACACGTGTTGCAGCATGCATTAAGTTCCATTTCTGTGAGTTGGTCTGGAGGTGTAGAACCACACACAGCTGGATGACATTGCACCCTCCAAATGGGAGAAGAAAAATAATGCAGGCCAAAGGATGGGCACAGCAAAAGGTAAATATTCCAATCTGTGACATCCATGTCGTGCTGTGCAGATCCCCACGCTTTCCCCGGGGAAAAGAAGAAAAGGTGTGACTTGGAAGTGGAGAACACTTTTTTATTTATAAACTAGAGGCCCGATGCATGAAATTCATGCAAGGGGCTCGGCCCCTACTGCCGTGGTGGCTGCCTCTGCTTCGGCCCTCACAGCCCTGACTTTGTCTGGAAGGACATCTGGTCTAATTAGCATATTACGCTTTTATTATTATAGATAACTTCACACATGTTGTTTGATATTCTATACAATGGCACAGGTAGTATTATAATCCTTATTCTAAGGACAAGGAAATGGCCCAGCCAATTTGGCTTAGTGTTGAGCATCAACTTATGAACCAGGAGGTCACGGTTCAATTCCCGGTCAGGGCACATGCCCAGGTTAGAGGCTTGATCCCCAGTAGCAGGGTGCGCAGGAGACAGCTGATCCGATGATTCTCTCTCATTATTGATGTTTCTATTTCTCCCTCTCCCTTCCTCTTTGAAATCAATAAAAATACATTTTAAAAAAATAATAAAGACGAGGAAATGGAAACACAACAGGATTATGTAAATCGTCCAAAGTCACAAGTTGGCCGACTACAGATCACTCATTTGTCTTAGTCCATTTGGGCAGCTATAACAAGATCCCACAGATCGGTAGCTTATAAACAATAGAAATTTTCCATAGTACTGAAGGCTGAGAAATCAAAGATTAAGGCGCCAGTGTGGCTGCTTTCTGGCGAAGGCACTGTCTTTGGGGCATGGCTGGCACCTCCTTGCTGTTTCCTCGAGTGGTGGAAGGGAAGAGCTAGCTTCCCCGGACCCTTTCATGAGGGCATTCATCTCATTGCTGAGAGCTCCACTCATAACCAGAGCACTTCCCAAAGGCCCCAGCTTCTAATCCCATCCTATTAGACATGATTTCAACACATGAATCTGAGGGGTGACACAAACATTCATACCATAGCATTTTTCTAACTCCAAATCCCAGGTTCCTTCCAATATGAGAATATTTCTGCATATTCATAACTGGCTTGAGGGTTAGCAGCATCCTTAAAAGGAGAGACAGGGAGACATCCAAGGAAAACTCATTTTTTTTCTAGAGTCAATTTTAATAATATGATTCAAATAAACCCCTCTCATCGTGTTCTGCTCAAAGGCATTCCGCGAGTGTAACATTATTAATTTATTGTCAGTCACTAACCACAGGAGCTTCGCTTTTTCAGATGGTCACCATTGCCTGCTTGCTTGAGTTTAGCCACAGACATCTGACAGCTGCCGTGGCCAACAATTTTGTGGGCCCAGGGGCTGAGCTGAACATCCTTTAGCCCTCTCGGTTGAATTCCCTTGGACTTGAACGTTCTTAACTTGATTCCATTGCAGCAATCATTTTCACAGAAGAGTTGCTGCACACAATTGAGATTTTACATAGTACATAATGGCATTTGTTCTAAGTAAATTTTGAAGACTCTCCAATTCAAAGAATTCTCCCCATAAAATGCCCACAAACATAACCTTTTCCCTCTCCCCGAAAAGGCTAACATAGATTATTTTATTTTCAATTACAATTGACATACAATATTATATTAATTGCAGGTGTACAGCATAGCGATTAGATATTTATGTACCTTACGAAGTGATCACCCCGGTAAGTCTACTACCCATTTGACACCACACATTATTACAATATTATTGACTGTATTCCCTGTGCCGTACTTTACATCCCTTTAACCGTTTTACCCCTCTCCTCAACCCCCTTCCATTGGTGACCATCAATTTGTTCTCTGTATCTATGGATTTTTTCCTATTCTATTGTCTGTTTTTTGCTTTTTGATTCCACATATAAATGAAATCATATGGTATTTGTCTTTCTCTATCTGACTTATTTCACTTAGTATAATACCCTCTAGGTCCATCCATGTTGTTGTAAATGGTAATATCTCATTCTTTCTTATGGCTGAGTCATATTTCATTGTATATGCACCCAAGTAGGGACTCCCTGCTCTGCATTCTCTAATAAATCTCAGAGGGTCTCGTTTACCTTGTTTTATTGTGGTCTAGCAAGGTCTCCATAGAAATGAATGGCAGACTTCTCTGCCCTCAGCTGAGACTCTTTTATTGAGCATTTGATTAAATGCCTTAAATATATTTTCTGAGCTCAGGGAGTTGCTAAACACTCCAGGGACGCTGAGCTTCAGCAGGAGATCAAGGTAAAACTCTCCCAAACATCTAAGGAAAGCAGCTAATGCTAATATCTGGGCCCAGGGGAACACCTCCTGTTCCTGTTCTCGCGCACCACCTGTGCGCAGATGGAGGATAAGTTTTTGGTCCTCTCACTTCTGGTCTCTCTTCCCATCCACTCCTGCTCCTCAACCCACCCTTTATTCATTCCTCCTCATGAGAGGAGTAGCTAGTCCTCAGAAATGGAGATGTTTATGGGCACATTGTACTAAGTTCCTTAAATATTAAAGTCTCCTTGAAGAGTATCTGAGAGGCTCTCTGCCTTTTCCTCCCACTTAATGGATTTGTGTAATAAGCAGATCCAGGCAAGGCCTGACTCTCCAGAATGTTATCTTTCTCCTCTTCTGTCACTCTGGGCATGCAATTGAATAGTATTGGATTCAGAGTAAAAAAGGAATCCTTCCTTTGGTTTAACTAATAAGCTTGTCCTGAGAAAGATTAATACATTGACACTTCACTATTTATAAAATGCTACTCTGCTCCTTTGGCTATTAATCCTCAAGTTTGCCATTCCCCTCCTCAGGCATCCCGCCGGGAAAAGTTCTAGATGGCAGAGTCTTATTCACTCATTGTTGGGACCCCAATGAACACTTTCAAAATACACACCACACCTCTAATCTTCAACATTATTACATTCAATTCTACTCAACTAGTACATCACTGAGCCAACTACTGATGACGAAATCTCAAAATGAAAGAAACTAAATGTATGATGGGAGTTTTGGGGGGAATATTGAAAGTCAATTTGCCTAGGTCCTGAGAACAGCATTTTAATTTCAATATTTTGGTTAATTAAATTAAACCCACCATGATGAATATTTCCTCTGCCTCCCATCCCCAGTAGTGGAGCTATTCCCCATCAAACCTATCTCATAGGATGTCTGAGCTATATCTTAGCACGTGTCACCCTGAAAGGAGTTCTGCAGACAGCATCTTGGGTACAGGACTTTATTTGATAAGTGATTTTCCTAAGGAGCTGGAAGGAAGGGGATGGAAGTAAAACAAAGAAGGAGGGAAATTCAATAAAAGGATCCGTTATCAAGTAGGTGCTTGGTGCTTGACCTCCCAGGACCTTCTGAAGACTTCTATAAAATAGGTCTTAGAACCCTCAGCCTGGGGAAAGAAAGCGGAATGCATTTATCAATTGGCTTTCATCCCCGGTTGGGCAAAAGCATCTTCTAGGGCAATGGTCGGCAAACTGCGGCTCGCAAGCCACATGCAGCTCTTTGGCCCCTTGAGTGTGGCTCTTCCACAAAATACCACGTGCAGGCGCACACGTACAGTGCAATTGAAACTTCGTGGCCCATGCACAGAAGTCGGTATTTTGTGGAAGAGCCACACTCAAGGGGCCAAAGAGCTGCATGTGGCTCGCGAGCCGCAGTTTGCCGACCATGGTTCTAGGGCATTAGCGCCCCCAAGACCATGTTGAACATTCGTGAGAGCTAGCATGGTCTCTGGGATTATGAAGGCACCAGGAAAGCCCTGGGCAGGAAATTAGAGGAATGCGGTGAAGGCACAAGTTGGAAACTCTGTCAGGTGGCATCTGCAGAGCTAGTCAAGTTCTGCATAGAACTGGTGGCCACAGATGTAAATGGAATAAAAGATGGTTCTGTGTCCAAAACAGTCCTCCTCTCGCATGACACAGGTCCTGGTATGTCTCCCCTTAAGTCCAAAATGCTAGAGTCCCCTTCAAGCTATGAGCAGCCACAGCGTCTGCCAGGACCTGACACAGTGGCTTCATGGAGCAATGCCTGATGCAGTAGTCAGCCTGATGTAGTAACTGATACCCACCATCCATCTCCTTCACCTGGGGTTTTCAATCTCTCTCTGCTGTGGGCAGCATTTTGGCAGCTCTAGGTTGCTTTTCTAGTTGCACGACCTAGACCTTCATTCTTTAGAAACCTGAGCCAAGGTTCAGATTGATTGAGCCAAGATTGCTCAATGGGCCATTCATAACTGTCATTGAATATGAGAATACGAAGAGACAGCTCAGTGAATCCCCAATCCAGACTACTCTTTCTTCCCTGCTTTTATTACTTAGCCCCAGTCTTTCTCGTGGTGGTCAGACTCAAATTCCCCACCAGTATGGTGACTCCGGTCATTGCCTGCTGGCCCTCTGACATGAGGATCCAAGGCTGGCAAGAGACAGTGTAACTTCATTCAGTGGACCCCTCACTGTGTCCCACACTGATGGATTACCTGCACAAGAAACAGACTTCCTTTTCTGGAAGAGCTGAAGATTGTGAGGACAAATCTGCTCCCCAGGTGAGTTGCTGAGAGTAATGGTTAGAAAGAGCCAGTTCTAGGCCTTGCAGATGCCCATATCCCTGGACAATCACACATATATACACACACACACACACACACACACACACACACAGCCATGGTCTTCAACATCGCCTTTGATCGTGAGCCCTTGGGCCATGTCTCCTTCGAGCTGTTTGCAGACAAAGTTCCAATGACAGCAGGAAACTTTTGTGCTCTGAGAACTGGGGAGAACGGATTTGGTTATAAAGGTTCCTGCTTTCACAGAATGATTCCGGAATTTCTGTGCCAGGGTGGTGGCCTCACATGCCATAATGGCACAGGCGGCAAGTTCATCGATGGGGAGAAATTTGAAGATGAAGCATGCGGGTCCTGGCATCTCGTCCATGGCAAATGTTGGACCCAACACCAGTGATTCCACTTTTCATCTGCACTGCCAAGGCTCTGGTTGGACGACAAGCGTGTGGACCTTGGCAAGGTGAAAGAGAGCATAAATATTGTAGACATACTCTGAACAGGCTGCTAAGGAAAGTCCCATTTTTATGATAGTTAACAGAAGCCAGCTACTCCAGGAAACAGTTGACATGTAGGAAGAAGGTGGTAGCCAAAAAAATCCAGGGTCTCACCTGCTCCCATTCAAGTCCTGAAAGTATTTCCCTGTGCTCCTCAAGTTTATCAATTGTCTTAACAAACCTATCACTACCAAGTCATGGGGCCATTACAACAAAATTAACTACCCATTTTCAATCCTTAGAATTAAATATGTTTATTACAAAATATAGTTATCATTAAATGATGTGGACCTAAATATTACTAGCATGGATTTTGTACAGATAGCCTTTTCATCCACGACACAACCTCCTTCTGCTTTCGCCCGCTGTGCCCCACCTTTTTCAGACCTTTTCCTTAACCTGTGCTTCAATCTTTCTTCCTTGCAGCCAAAGGAAAAATATGTCCAAAGCCCTTTCAGTGCTCACATGTTGGGTTGCCAAGCATCTTTGCCGGGAGCCTGGTGTAGAGCACATGAATTTATGCCTCCTACTTATAAGGAACCTCATTCTTTCATAGCATAGAAATAAAAAATCTAGGTCTCTTTTAAAAAATATGTATTTTTTAAATTGATCAGGGTGACATTGGTCAACATGAACATATAGGTTTCAGGTGTAGGTTTCTATGTTACAAGCTCTGTATACTGCACCATGTGCCTACCACCCAAAGTCAAATCTTCTCTTACACGGACCCAAGTGGAAAGTACAGTCTCAGAGTTAGTCGTTTTGCTCTCTGGGAATAATATGGTGACACCTGGCCTATTCCACAGCTTTGTCAGCTCTGTAGTGAATTACATGCAAGGACAGAGAGGAGGATCCTTGCCTACCGGTAAAACACATTTATTTAGTCTCCTTTTCCTACAAAGTATTTATAACCTGACAATCAATGGGTCCGTGCTGCCTGTCACTCCTTGAACCGATTAAGTGGAATAACTGCCGGCAGTATGGGAGAGCAGCAGGCCATCCAAAAAAATCTGCTCTGCCCCCACCATAAGCCAGCTGCTTATATTGGGTAGAAGGACAAAGATTACATGGGGAAGTAGGCAAAAGGGTCTGCCAAATGGGCAGTCTACATGTAATGCAGGCTAGAGATTTGCAAAGGCCTGTGGATATGCAAAGGCTGGGGGGTCTTCAAAGGGCTGGCAGCTCTGGTTTCTGGAACAAGGTTGTTAATCTTTCCATGATAATAGACAGCTCCCTAATGGGGAAGATGGGCTGCATCTCCAGGTGAGACCCCAGGCCCCTCGTGCAACTCCCAGCCAGGTTAGAATGTGCCGTCTTTCATCAGGATAAAACAATCACGGTTAATAGAGCATGATTAATATTTCTTACGATTATAGCTGGTCCCCTATATTCTATTTCTGCCCCTGTCATATTAAATGATATGATATAGCCTAAATCTTTATGTACTTTATGTAACAAATGTATAATTACAGCAAGTAAAGAATATCATGTTTCCTAACAGGGAGTGGAGAGAAGTTTCAGAACACGGAACACAGGTTTTCCACTCAAACCTTTTAACAACATGCTGTTTTTGAACATCTGAACTGGATTATGATTCTGCCAGATTCCTCTGTGTTTCAGCCTTCTGTCTTACATTAAAACATAAGTAACAATTTCTCCTGAGAAAAATTTGGAATAAAGGGAGGAATTTTTCATTTGCTTTATTTTCCTAATTGTGTATGTATGAAGCACCTGCCGGTGACATCATTGACTCTTCAAAGTAACCGTAGGGAATAGGCATTATCACCCTGTTTTTTATCAGAAGCTGAGAGGTGCTAAGAAATTTCACCAAGGTCAACGGGACTTGGATTCATATACTACCTGTTTCAATCCAGTAGCCTTGGTTTCTTCAAAGCCCCGAATGCAGTTCTCAGTGGGATTCAGTGTGTAAAATTATCACTAGGGTTTGTAATATTATGAAAACAAAATTTTTTCCTTAAGAATAAATTTAGCACATATATTATGTCTATAAAATCTGTGCCTTCAAGCCTGTTCACTAAACACTTTAAAAACATCTTATAGTTACTTATTTGACTGCCTACTATTTAGACTTACTCAGTTAAGACATTTTACTTCAACATAAAACAAAAAAGGTTGTCTTTAATGACTAATTCTGAATAGTCCACTAACATTATACAATAGGTATTATTTCTACGTACATTTTTTTAATATTGCAATCTGGGTAGACTATTGGCATCAATCCTTTTAAAGGACTTAACCTTTTTGTATTTCAAGCCAACAAACCAGAAAAGAAATAAGGATAACTAGATGGAGGAAAGGGAAGTAAGCTAAGGAAGCAACCCAGAAAGGCTTAGAAGAATGGAGTTCTTCTGCCACCTGGTGGCTTTTGTGTGTCATAGCCAGAGCTACTTGAAATTATTTTAAGAAATTTTTTTTTTAAGAAATGTTTTGATACGTTTTTATTTCCAAAAGACATATTGCTCAGTAAGTGGTTTCCAGATCTTGATGCTCAACACAGTCACCCAGAAAATATAATCGGGAGACCCAGCCCTTGATGCTTTGATCTTGTATTTCGGGGAAGGGCCTAGGACAGTGGTCGGCAAACTGCGGCTCGCGAGCCACATGCGGCTCTTTGGCCCCTTGAGTGTGGCCACGAAGTTTCAATCGCACTGTGCGTGCACGCCTGCACGTGGTATTTTGTGGAAGAGCCACACTCAAGGGGCTGCAGTTTGCCAACCACTGGCCTAGGATCATTTCCCAATAATCCCAGGTGATAATGATGCAGTTGATTATAGACTGGACGTGTTGGTCTGCAAGCTTTTCATAAACAATTGGTATCTTCTTCTTTCTGGGCTCAAGCCCAACTCCATGTAGGGCCTCACTTTAGCTGGGTGTGGCCACGTGACTGAGCTCTGGCCAATGGAACCTGACTGCCCTCGTCTTTATTAAATGTAGGTGTCTTGCTTCCATTGTCTCCTACCTGGATACCTTGGCTAATTTTGGCATTGGTGGAGACAACCTCTTTCTTAAAACATTTTCTTTGTTGAGTTTAGTTATATTTTCTCTCTTTGTTCTGCTCCTACTAAACAAACATCATCAAAGCAAAACTCAAAGATCTCACTTCACTCTGACTGAACTGACCTCCCTGACTCTCCTCCAGCAGATCAGACTTGTGCACATTAGGGCCTTGGCCAATCTAGTGTTTTTGACTGGAGAGCAACCTCTTCCTCAGATCCACAGGGACCTGCCCCACCTCATTCAAGTCTGTTCAAGTATTTGTTTCTCATTGGCACTCCTATTTACAAATGCAACTTCCTCCCAGCAAACTCCTCATTCTTATCCTGTTTTATTTTACTTATTAGAGGCCCAGTGCATGAAATTTATGCACTGGGGGGAAAGGGAGGTCCCTCAGCCTGGCCTTTGCCCTCTCACAGTCTGGGGTCCCTGCGGGAGCAGGCCTAAGCCAGCAGTCAGACATCCCTCTCACAGTCCGGGACTCCCTCACTCCTTACAAACTGGCTGCTCACCACTCCTTAGCACTGCCATGGAGGCGGGAAAGGCTTCTGCCACCACCACTGCGCTCACCAGCCATGAGCTGGGCTTCTGGCTGAGTGGCACTCCCCCTGTGGGAGTGCACCGACTACCAGGGGGCAGCTCCTGCGTTGAGCGTCTGCCCCCTAGTGGTCAGTGCGCATCACAGCACTTTCATTATAGAGACTAGTGGCCTGGTGCATGAAATTTGTGCAGGGGGGGGGGGTTGTCCCTCAGCCCAGCCTGCACCCTCTCCAATCTGGGACCCATCGGGGGATGTCCAACTGCCGGTTTAGGCCCGATCCAGGACTGCTGGCTCCTAACTGCTCACCTGCCTGGCTACCTGATCACCCCTAACTGCCCCACTGCCGGCCTGATCGCCCCCAACTGCCCGCCCACTACCTGCTTGCCCCTAACTGCCCCCCCACCAGCCTGATTGCCCCCAACTGCTCCCCTGCTGGCCTGCTTGCCCCTAACCAACTCTGCCTTAGCCTCACCACCATGGCTTTGTCCAGAAGGACGTCCGGTCTCCTGGAAGGTCTCCCAGTCTAATTAGCATATTACCCTTCTATTAGTAGAGATAATAGCTATAACATTCAACATACTGCACAATTTATTTCTTATTATTTTTATTATCTTCTTTACCCTAAAATACAAAACTTATTAGAGCAGGAATTTTTGTTTTCTCTACCACAGTGTGCTCAGAAACAAAACCCATGCCTGGCACATTGTAGGTGCTCAAAAAAATATTTGTATAGTGATGAAATGAGTGAGTGGATGAATGCTGGCTCGTGCGACTGGTAAATATACACAAGGGACAATATTCAGCCTCCCAAGTATTTAATCACACAAAGTAGAATATTTTTCTATTAATTGGTCAATGCATACACCTTTTAATTACATTGATGCAATTATTTTTTAATCAATTTACAGGTAATTATGAAGCATTGATAACCTTTGACCCAGTAATACCAGTTGTGAAATTGTGCTGCACCCAAAAATGTATTTTAAGGTACAGGTTCTACATAGCCATCTGCTGTAGCATTGTTGATAAGATGAAGAACTCAAAGAAACAAAAAGCTTAATAATAAGAAAATAATAAATTAAATTATGTTAATTCTATGCAGTGGACTATTTAGTGGCCATTATAATCATAAAGACTACTACCACCTGGAAAATTGTTTATGGAAAATGCTGTATTACAATAAAAATTTAAAATCTCTAATTACACAGGTTTTATATGTAGAAAAATACCACAAGGAATGCACAAAAAAAAGAAAATTGTTGCATATATGGGTAATGAGATTAAATATTTTTTTTTTTTGGTCTTCATTTTCCAAATGTTCCTATGCTATTGCTCTGGTTTTTACAGATCTTTAGGATTGAAAAAGAAAATAAATTGTCTTACACATGTCTAAATATTTTACCCTCACCTGATGTGAATTTATTCTGAATTCCAAAAAGTGATCATTGCTTGCTTTTATTGTATTCATCAAGAACAATTTACATCACTGTGGAAACATCTGTAGTAAGAGTCTTTAAACCAGATTTACGTGCATGAAAATGAGCAATTTTTCCAATAAATGCAGAGTGAATGTAACAGTGATTTGAGAATTCAAGCGTTCTTTCCATCTTCTAATATGTCTGTTCCACCTCACTGCCTGCATGGACTCGTGTTCTAATCGCTTGGTTTGTACAGATATCCTTGCATCGGTCATCTTGCCCCATTTTAATAAATAAAACTGTTTACAATTGCTCCACTTTTACACACACTAGTGCCCATCACTTCAGAGTACACAGCCGGGGAATTCATGAAGGGGAGGGGTTTTTCAGATAAAGGAATTCAGGGCAGGAGGCCACCCTTCAAAAATTGTTTTTTTCTTCCTTGATACCTGAACTAAACCATCAGCCTTCACCAGATCCTGGGATTGCTATCACTTTGATCTACTAGCTTTCAATCCAGGTCAGTCCTTACCTCTCTTTCCTGTGACCTGACATACTATTAAAATTCAGTCTTCCTCCCAGGTGTCTCAGCAAGCATTTTGGCTGCAGCCTGGCTGCCCTTACTGGTCCCGGGGAAGAGGTGGCTGCTCTCCATTTCATAGTCTTCCATTCGCACAACCATCTGCTACCCTGTCACTCCATTCAATCCTGACAGCTCAAGCATTAATTCGGTGGGGAGGCGGGGGTCCATAGCATTACCTCCTTGGTGGGAAACAAAGTCAAACCAACCATTCTTTGATTCTCATCCTTATAAAGCTAAAGATTCATGGGACCAAAATATCAAAAACGAAAAACAAAAATGTTTCCCCATGGGACCTCTGACTCCAGCCCCCCAGCCCCACCCCCTTAAGGAGCATTACGCTTCTCACACCGTTGACAGGCTTGTCATAGG
Organism: Myotis daubentonii; assembly: GCF_963259705.1. NCBI lineage: Eukaryota > Metazoa > Chordata > Mammalia > Chiroptera > Vespertilionidae > Myotis > Myotis daubentonii. The sequence continues at coordinate 12,556,579 of NC_081842.1, read as the reverse complement.
GCTTACTTTGGCCATAGAAATATGAGAGAAAGTGATAGGTTTTCCTTCCAATAGAAGCCATAAGAGCCATCACATGGTTCTTCCATTGCTTCATTATTTCCTCTGCCTGAAGACTACCAATGTCCTAGACAAGGACTGTTCTTCAGCCTCAGTCCAGGAATGAAGCAGATCAGGGATCCTGCAATGGACTCTTAAAAAAACAAACAAAGCAAAAAACCCTCTCTGTTAGATACCACTAAGATTTGGGGGATCATTTGTTACCACAGCATAACCCAGCCAATGCTGCCCGATACACCTTGCATCTTCCTAACATTTGAGGAGCCAGTATGATATAGTGGGCAAGCTGTGTGACCTTAAGCAAATTACGTAATCTCACTGTGCTTCATCTATAACACTGAAAGAATGCCTATTTTGTAAGGTTATTGTGATACATAAGTGAGTAAGAACTTAGAAACACAGAAACGCTGGTACATAATACATGCTTAATAAATCTTGGCTAACATATAACATTGTTACTATTATTATTATCATTATTATTGTCATTGCAATATACATGGGTTTTATCCTAATTCAGTATTTCTCGCCTCCAGCAGTGCCTGATTCATAGGGTGCTCTATCAGGACCTATTTTCTAAATGTCTTTCATTGATCAGTCATTTCCATTTTGTTTAGTTCCATCTTGAACAATTCAATTAATTTTCTTTCACCATCAGTTTTTCCCCCCCTCTTTTCCTTTAAAATACATGTTATTGATTTTTTTACAGAGAGGAAGGGAGAGGGATAGAGAGTTAGAAACATCGATGAGAGGGAAACATCAACCAGCTGCCTCCTGCACAACCCTTACTGGAGATGTGCCTGCAACCAAGGTACTTGCCCTTGACTGGAATCAAACCTGGGACCTTTCAGTCCACAGGCCGATGCTCTATCCACTAAGCCAAACTGGTTTCTCTTTTCCTTTAAACTGACAAAGATTTATAACATAATGTAAATATAATCCAAATACCTTCAAAACATTCAGTTCCTCTTTGCTTCTTACCTGAATTTTGTCCTTTCAGAGTTTTCAATCTGTTCTTTGCCCTCTACACTACTCCAAATAAATCATTTTATGTACCAACATCTCTGCGGTATAGGACATTCTAGGACGTATATGTTCGATTTGTAAACACTTAGAAATACCTGAAATGGTCGTACGTTATGGAGCCAGAGCCTCAAGGAAAACTTTTTTAGAAACCATTCTTCTCTACTGTCATGTTTTCAAGGATGGGAATCATGTTCTTTTCTATTTCTCCTGCATGGAACAATTACATGAAAAGAAAGAATCAACCTTTGTTTCTTAGAAATCCTTGACTTTGTGTATGGCTTTAACTACTTTACATCTTTCTGGTTTTCCCACACAAAGCATCTTTAATCATCTGTGACAGCGATTTTCATTGCAACCCATTTTCCTGGATTCTGTAAACAGAAGACACATGCTTTAAATTACCAAAATCTCACCTCATTTTTCACTGCAAGAAAATAAATAGGAAGTTTTTCCTCAAAGTGGAAACGGTTCTTTTCTCTTCGGCTTTATAGCTGCTGAAGAGCTTTTGGGTTGTTCTTATTCCTTTATTTTCTAACTAGCCACTTGGACTTCAGTTTCTTCCCCAATCCAATATTTTCTTTATTTTTTTGCCCAAATCATCTTCTAAAAATTTAAATTTGGTCACTTCACTTCATGGAGTAAAACTGATGGGAAACATAAGACATTTATGGGGGGCTAGCAATCTGAATCTGTGCCAGTAACCTGCCTTCCAACGCACACTCTTGCTAGCCGATAATTAACTCCATTTGTGAAAGAATGTAGGAGGCTAGCAACCTGACTGTACCTGGTTAATCAGTATCCCTAATGCACATTCCTGTTAGCCTGTAGTCTAGTCACTGCCCCTTCTTAATTATCTGGTCTTGCAAGACCTGTTTACCTAAATACTCCCATTTTACAGAGGTCATAAACCATGAACCACACATAACCCCAGAGGGGGTTATCAGCTCTGGCACCAGGCCAGGCCCCCATCCCAACATACGGGACTTTTTGCAAAGCCCAAGAAAGGTCCGGAAGTCTGATCCATATTTGGGGGACAAAGAAACCAAAGGGTATTAAGAGAAAGCTTCCTCCATATTGGCTTGCTCAGGATTTGAAAACAGGCTCCCCTGAGTCACGGTACTAGTACATCTGGAAATAAATGGGTTTTTCCTGTATCTCCGAGTACTTCTGTGTATTTTTCAGTCGCCTGGTAAATTCTGTAACAGATCATAAATTCCATATGATCTCCAACCACAGTAGAATAAAGGCAAATTATTTCGTGTGATCCTGCTCACTAACTGTCCTCCCTAAAGACCCCCCTTCCTCTTGCCTTGTGTTGGCATTTCTTCTCCACTCATCCCGTCTACTCTCTACCTCCTTCCCATTCTCCTTCACCTTTTAGAACATAAATGTGGACATTCTGCACATTTATGTCCTCAACCCTCTACACATTCTTTTCTATATGATCCCCACAGAGACTTCAACTTTTCCCAAGTTGTCACCGATAACTACCCACAACCTGATTTAGAGCAACACTGTCCAGCAGAAATATAATGAAAGCCACAAATATAAGCCATGTACGTAATGTTAAATTTTCTAGTCGTCATATGTAAAATGAAGAATCAGATGAAGTTAATATGAATAATATAATACCCCAATATATCCAAAATATGATTTCAACATAGGATCCATATTTTTAAAGTGAGATTTATATTGTTGCATGTATTAAAGATTTCTCTGGAGTCTGCCCTCAAAAACACCTTTGAATCCTATCTTTCATATTTCACTACCCATAATCAGACTCCCAAAGAGGGGTATCAGAGCTTTTCGTCCTTATGCTAGTAATTGGCCTCATAGTTCCAAAAGGACAGTTTCAAAGCTGCATGCCATCTGTGGCCTTAGGTAAGAGGCACTGCACCCTGATACCTTATGTCAGCAGATCAATAGGCAGTAATGAAGGTAATAGACTGGCCATGGATAATTTAAAGATGTTAAGTTGTCAGAACTTCCCAGACCATAGGATTCCTGACTCACGTTCATATGTTCATTCATGACTGCCTTCCTCAGAGCCGTACCCCCCTCCATGCAAACCCAAGCAGGCAGGCGGCCAGTCACCACTGCTCATGCCAGACACTGAAGCTGAAAAATGCCCCAACTTGCTGCAAACGAGACCCAATCACCCTCTAGACACTATTTTGGCCCTGATGCAAATTCTGATATCTGCATCCTGCCATCTTCATTTCTGCAAAGATCTGAGCTGCTTGAAAAGTGTTGGTGTTTCACCTGGGAAAGGGATGGTAGGATCCTGTACTGGATGCCACTCAAGCAAGGGACCACACCCTTCAGCCACTCCCTGTAAACCCTCCTCTGTTCCACACCTTAACTAAAACCATTAGGTTTATTGCTTCCTGAATTGCTCACTAACCAGTCAACTTGCTCTGGTTTTGTCTTCATCTCTACTCACCCGTGTAGCCAGAATCAAACCTGAGAGGATACTCAAGGTGTACAGTTGCCCGTGTTGTACATCAAAATGCCCACGTGGGGAAAAACAAGCTCAGAGCCGGGAGAAACAACGCTTACTCTCCACACCTTCTCAGAAAGAAAGATCCAAAGCTGCCTAAGTTGGCTTTGTCGATGAGCCCTTTTCCAGTGAGGCAGGCTAGTAAGAAGCTAGGGAAATTCCTGGACAAGCGGATTAAGAGAAACAGAAACAAAATAGTTAGACAAGGCCAGATAATTTGAGCAATTTAAGGCAGCTAATGAATCACAAGGTTTTATCTTCCCTAACCAAGGACACTTAGGAGCAAATGGTTTATACATTCCTGCCTGCCCCAGGGCAGGCCGGCCTTGGTCCCAGTCCCTCTTTGATAACGTTTTTAAAAAATAAAACTAACCAGAAAATAACCCTGGCCCCACTATACACACATTTTGATGAATCGACATATTGAAGGACACTGAATATGTCTGAAAATTGAATGAATGTTCTGCTAAGGCCCTCCCCTGAGCCCTCCCCTAGGATTGCTCTAGCCAATTATGTTTTTCCCAGGTTGGACTAACTGGCACCTTCCCTATGTCACTCCAGCTTCACTTCGCATGTGTCCATCCATTTCCCCTTCCCCGGTGATCCCTTGGGGAGTGTAAAGTTGCAACTTCCTGGTGAAGCTACCCAGATGGCCATGCTTATAATGTCTGGCCTCTCTTTTGCTCTTTTCCTATTACTAATAATAAAGGTCGTTTCTATATCTTGGCTATTGTAAATAATGCTGCAATCTTACAAGGTTATAAATATATGATAAAAATCCAGCACAAAAGGGGTAGGGCAAGTTTATGGGCAAGGAGGATGATAGGAGGGAGTTTGGAATAAAAAAGAAGAAAAAACAACAACGAACAATTAACAATGGTTTACTTTGATTGAGCAAAACTGTGAAGAATGTTGCTTTCTTTTTACTTTTCCAACTTTCCCATAATGAGAAGTCATTACCTTGATTATGGAGGTGGGGGCAGCAAGTCCTCCAAACCATTTAATTTTCAAAATAATACTTAAAATACAAAATAAAGAAGCTGAGTGGGAAAGTAACCCTTGGGTAGCTGAGACACATCCTTCTCTGAGCTGAAAGAAGGAAATAAACAGTGGACCTGGGCTTAGACCTCCCTGTGTTTCAGGTGAGAGTAGGAGGCAGTACAGTCAGTCCTCCAAGATGGAGACTAAAGAACAATGGGGTGGGGGGTGGTGGGGAGGCTCCAGGACAGGGATTAGTTAGATATTCTTTCAGGGAATCTCAGGGTTTTTTAACATAGAAATGCCTTTCTCTACAGGAGCACTTTTGAAAGAGACAACATGGACCTATCTTTCTTACATGTGGGGGGCTTTCCAAGCCTTTCATATGAAAATTACAGCAAGTGGCCTCTGATGGAGAGTCCTATTAACGCCCCCCCCCCCCCCCGCCACCTGAGTCATTCAGGGATTTATCACACCCACAGATCTCCACTCACACCATCATCCCCCACCACCAAATGGTTTGTGGACGTGTGACTACAGGTCTTCTGGATTCTCTCCTCTTCCACTGAGATGAGGTGTCTCAGAAACCACACTCTCAAATCCAAGCAGAGCCTGTACTACTGCATGTGTCCTCAAGGACTGGGAGCCAATTCTTGGTGATCACAGAATTAATCAACAGGAACTTGACTGTGTTGGGGGAGTTTTCCAGGCCACATCTTATCTCTCAATTCCAGAGAGGTAATATGAGAAATAAACTAAGCCTACACAAGTATCGCTGTGAAATCAAAAGGGAAGTTATAAATGTTGTAGCAAGTGCAAGCCCGGTGCCATTTCAAATGCCAAGAATATTAAACCTTTCCAGTCAATGCAATCACTTGGTCCTAGTCTATTTCATTCGAATCAAGTAGTCCCCCTAAAGAGATAATCTGGATATGAATGCATTCTACGTTATAATACACAAGAGGCAGAGATTAAATGGCTTCTTTTTAGGACTTTAGAAACCTGCAACTATACCTCTATAATATGCACCTCTTTTAAAAAATGATTATACCTAAAATTCTCCATTGGAAGATCTTCTGATCTATGTTGTTACTTATATTTGAAATAACTGATTGTTTATGCAATGTAATATTTTCATAGTACTGCTTAGAATGTGTTCCATTTTAAAAAAAACTTTCAGTTTCTGAATTTAAGCTTAATCATCTTATAATTATATAAAAATGCATTTTACTGTGATATCTGATTTCATATAATAATTTTTTATTATATACCAGTTGAATCTTAACTAATTTCAGGAGGAATGATCTATCTATAATTCAGCCTTCAAAGTAAAATTCAGCCCAGCCAACGTGGCTCAGTGGTTGGTTGTGTCAACCTATGAACCAGGAGGTCACAGTTCAATTCCAGGTCAGGGCACAAGCCCGGGTTGCAGGCTCAATCCCCAGTGTGGCATGCAGGAGGCAGCTGATCAATGATTCTCATCATTGATGTTTCTATCTCTCCTTTCCTCTTGAAATCAATAAAAATATATTTAAAAAATAATAATCTATATATATAACACCCTAATATATGCAAATAGACCAAAAGGCAGAACAACAGAACAACCGGTCACTATGATGTGCGCTGACCACCAGGAGACGCGTCCAGAACATGGTGAGCATTGGCAGCAGGCAGCAGAGCGTGGAACATGGAGGGCATCGGCTGCGGCAGGATGGTGGAGCAGGTGAGCGAGGGCACCAGACCAAAGTGGGGCACCGGTCTCTGTCATTGGGGCAAGCCTATGGTGGTTACTGAAAATTCTTTGTTCCCACATGCCATGGTCCCGCCGGTATTCACACCTGCTGCTGGCACTGGACCCACTCGCACCCACTGCTGGCACCCAACGCTGGGCCCAATCACTCGGCACCATCAGTGGGTGCAAGCAGTGGCTTCCAGCCCCAGTCACCCCTCAGGGCTTCTCCACCTCCCCCTGCTCTCAGAGCTTCTCCCCCTCCCCCTGCTCCTGCTGGGTGATCGGGGCAACAGCCACTGCTCACACCTGCTGATAGCGCTGGCCCCACTCACACACACTGTTGGCGCCAGCCCCAATCGCTCCACGTCATCAGTGGGTACGAGTGGGGCCAGCGCCGTCAGCACATGGGAGCGGTGGCAGTGGGAGCGGGACTGCTGACAGACAGGGGACCAGGGGCCGCGGTGGGAGGGGCTGGGCGGGGTTGCAGAGGATGGGCTGAGACCCACCCCTGTGCCCACCACAGCCTCACGGCCCACAGTTCCTTTCAAGGTGCACAAATTCGTGCACTGGGACCCTAGTAATTAATAAATAAACAAAAAAACAAATTTAATTTTTAACAATCTTTTGTCCACTAATTTCAATGTGTCCCTGTTAATTGAGTGAAGGCCATTCAGAGCATAAGTGAAAGAGCATATGAGTTAACACAAAGTCTCATGCAAGGCATGATTCAGTTGAAGTCACAGTTATGTTATCTAATGCTGAGGTGTAGCCGAAGGATGAATAGTGCCAAACCCCAAAGCCACAGACCCCTGGCTTGAAAGAAGAGGCCCATGTGGGAACCTTGAATTTAGCAGTAAGAACAGAAGACAAGGGGCCAGAGGGTTGGAGAGAACAAGCAGGTTTGGCCAACATTTGCTTGTAAAGGTAACCTCTGGTGAAACCTGATTGCATGTGAAAATGATAGGTGATTAGAATCAGGACGCATGGAGTTTACTTTGTGTTCACCCTTCTATGTATGATAGTAACTATATTTCTTGCTCTTTCTCTCTAAAAAAGAGCAAGGGACCTTTCTTTTATGAACCTGCTTAAAAATATATAAAAATCCAAAGGCAGCTTTCTTGGTTTGAGAATTACTTTATGGCCATTGAATAGAGATGATCACCAGTGGAAATTCTGTACACGGGCAAGTGGGAACTGTCCATTGGGGACATATGTGATCTCCAATAAATGTTCTCTTATATAGCATAGTCCTCAAAAATGTTGATAAATTTAAGAAAATTGACATATTTGTTCTTCCCTAGGACTGTTTTGCTATTTGAATATTTTAATGTCCATTAAATATTCTAAGGCAGGATGCCAGTCAATAACTTTTATGAGTACTTAGAATTTTGAGGAAAACTTAAACTAAATCCCAGAGCTGTGAGGGAGTGACAGGCTCTCCAAAGAGTTCCAGAAGATAAAAGTTCCAAAGACACGTTTTGATTTATAATATGATTTTTCACAGAGTTCAGCGTTCTATTATTTCAACAATAAAAATGGGATGGTGGTTAGTTTTATGTCTCAACTTGACTGAGCCAGCCGGGTGGCCAGATATTTGGTCACACATTATTCTGGGTGTGTCCGTGAGGGTGTTTCTCAATGAGATTAACACTGGATTCAGTGAACTAAGGAAAGAAAATGACCCTCTACCTAGGATAGGGTAGATGGGCCCCATCCTATCAGTTGAAGGTCTGAATAGAACAGAAAGGCTGGCTCTGGCGGGAGTGAGAGAGAACTCCTCCCTCTCTGCCTTGAGCCAGGACATTGGTCTTTTCCTGCCTTCAGACTCCAACTGAAACATCAGCCCTTTGTGGGTCTTGAGCCTGCCAACTGCTGACCTTGGGACTTCTCAGGCTCCACGGTTGCATGAGCCAATTCTTCACAATAAACAAGCAAGCAACAGATTGGTTCTATTTCTCTGGCGGACCCTCAGACACACTAGTACTCCCACCACTTTGATGGGCATATTGAGCATTTGCCCAGGTGAACTGCCCAGCCCGGGTGATGTAGCCCAGTGCCTTACCTGTGCCAGCATTTAACCTATTTCTTGAATGCATGGAAATAGGGATGAATGAATAAACAAACATTTGAATGCATGCATAAGTGAATGATTGAATGCTAAAATGATAAAGTGGTTTCTCAGAATAAAAATGTGTGATTCTTCCATCAAAACGGAGGGTTTTTCCAAAGCTAATTCACAGCTGGCTAGCTTCTTTCGTGCACAAAATATAGCAATGCCAATTGACCCAGAGAGGTTTCTGGACACAGAAGGCTGACTGTGCCCATGTGGACTAAATATCCAGTTGAAAACTGACCAGTGTAGAATATCCTCCAGGTTGGCTGTGCCAGGTAAGAGTGGCCAGTCTGTTCCCCCAAATCAGTGAGTCTCAAGGGCAACATCATTCAAAGCCTCGGTAGGCAATTCACATTCTCTCTACTTTGCTGAGAACAGAGCTGGCTCACTGCAGTTGTCTTGCAAACTCTCCTCCTCTATAACAGACACCATCTCTTAAAATCTAAGTGGAGAAACAAAAAATAGGAACCACAGGCACAATCTGAAAACTTTTCCTCTCCATCATACTAGAAACCTGGGGAAAAAATGAGATCGATTGTTTGAAAAATAAAATTTTAAATCGGGTAGCAAGACATGTCCCTTTTATTTTAAGCTCTATTAAGAGTCTAGATAGCCTGGACAGTGTTGCTCAGTGGTTGAGCATCAACCTATGAACCCGGAGGTCAGGGTTTCATTCCCAGTCAAGGCACATGCACAGGTTGTGGGATCAATCTCCAGTGGGGGTGGGGTGGGGGTGCAGGAGGCAGCCTATCAGTGATACTCTCTCATCATTGATGTTTCTAACTCTCCCTCTCCCTTCCTCTTTGAAATCAATAAAAATATTTTTTTGAAGATAATGGCTCTTTAAAAAAAAAGAAGAGTCTAGGTAGGTTAAAGGATATTAGAAATGGGTATTTTTAAGTAATTCACCTAAAAATTATTAAGCGCTAAATCTTAAGTATGAAAACAGGTGATTTCATACTTCTTTCCTCAACCAATCTTTAAGGCAGTTATTATCTTCATAATGAAACTGATATTCAAGTGGATTTAGTAATTTGCCCCCATTCACACTTATTAGGTGTCAGGGTCCAAATTCATTCCGGTCTCTTTGACCCCTGAAATGTCAACTCTATCATTCTGGCTCTAAACATAATTGTCTGGTAAGACCCGTAGTTAGCCATTTTGTGAAGTCCTGGCCCACATGTAGAAGTACTTTTAGTCATTACAGATGTTACTGCAGATATTTAATCAACTAACACCTGTTGACAGACATTCTAGGTTTAGCCGTTTGGAAAGTCTGTGCCTCCTGGAATTTTCTGATACTGCTGATGAAAGCACTGACATCTGGCATCCCTGTGTGCTATCCTAGGTGAGTCCTAATTGCAGGACTAATAGAGGGCACACTCAGAGGCAGAGCTGAAGCGGCCGCCTTCATTTTTATATAGCCTGTGTCTGAGTCAGGAAGAAGACAAAACAAAACCAAAAAAAAAAAAAAAATGAAAAGCTAACCTTTGAAAATGTTTGTCTGCTTGAATCAATCCACTCCGTTCAAAAGGTGGTGTGCTGGCAGTCACACCGCTCTATAACTTCTCCGCTCCAGCAACAAAACCAGACCTTCACATGTCCCTGGGGTGACATGTGTTGTGTGTGCATGTACACACACACACGCACATGCATTCATTGCCCAATTTTTTCATTATTTCATTGTCTAAGGGTGGGCTCTCCAACTTGAGGACACTTTCAGGAATGTCAAACAGTTAGTGACTTCTGAGTCTTTGTTAGCAAAGCACAATGAATAAACCACAGTTTCCTGCCCCTCGCACTTCACCATATGGTGCTGGTGCAACGAAATGCCAGATGGCCACAACACATCAATTGTTCAAGAATAATATCAGGCACAGTTTGAGTACAAGCATATTTTAATCACATTACTGCTGCTATCCTGGGTGCCAAGAAGCCCTTCAGCTGCCTTCGCATCGGTGCTCTTATGACTAGTACAGATCATAGCTTCTTTGAGAAAGTCTCTCAATGGGTTGTGCTACTCTTAACGATGAATTCCTCTCCATAGCAATGGATATTTATGCCCAAAGCCTAGGACCAAATATTTACTTGGACATTTAGAAAAGCAATATTGAGTACTTATGCCACAAGTCATCATCTTGCCAGTCCCCAATTACATTGCACTGTGTCATTGCTAATGTTGATGCTAGAACATCAAGTCCCATGGATATCTCTTGGGGAAGCTAAACTAGCTGAATCTCGGGGTGGAGAGGATACCTAGTAGAGAAACTAACTAGAGAATAAGAGCAATCACAAACCCATATGACATGCCTTAGGTTAGAAAACCTGCTCTTAAATGGAACTCATCCTTCTATTTTGTTGATTCTGCATAGCACAGGTCAGGGATTTATTCCCAGAAGGCACAGACTAAAAGTGAAAATCCACCAACCTGTTCATTGATTTTTATATTAAATAAAAATTTAAGTAGAAATAGTATATGTTCTACTACTTGCCACAAAACTGCAAAGAGTAATTTTATGCCCTTGGGAAGTGACCAAGAGACCTTGGACAAAAAAAAAAAAAATCAGTATTAATTTTGCAGAACTCTTCCAAGAGAAGAAAGTCTGGAGTGTCATAATCTCCTTTATAAAATGAGCTTAAGATCCATATAACTGTCTTAAAATGTCGCCACTATGATCTCAGAATTGTGATTGCCAGACACTAACATTTCAGCCAACGAATCTGAATTTTCATCAGTTGCGCTAAAGGAATTGGTACAGAATATTTTTTCCAAATAATGTGGATGAAGAATACAGATGAAAAAAAATGTGCTGACGTGCGTTGCTGAAGGACACTGGCCTAGTTGAAGTAACCAGTGTACGGTCTTTATCAATTTCCAAATTGTATAGTTAACTATAAGATAAGGCAATGAATTGTCATTATTACATGATGTTGAAATATAAATGAACCTTTCCCTAAAGTTCCCACTTTCCTTTTCCCACCTGCTCACCCAATTTAGGCAAATAATGCATTCTGAGTTATTTCCTGAGGATGTGGGTGTGACAGGGTGGGGGGAAGACAGAAGCTTCCTATAGGTCTCTGGTTTATATGTTCCAAAATCCTAAACCCATGAAAGGGCTGTTTTAAGGGCAAACATGAATCTGGGGAAAACCATCAAGATTTATACAGGGAGGGATTTCCCCTACAGACTAGGGAAATAATCTGCTAGGCTGGGGAACAGCAGAAGAAAGACAAAGCCTGGTGGTTTAGAGAAAAACAGTATTGATTCTGCTTTCTATATCAGAACTTCAATGAGGGGACAAGACCCTGACATAGTTTAGGACACAGAGAATAAATGTGGATATGTGATCCTCTTTTTGGATCATAAACTTAAAGATGTGATGAAGTCACATAAAGTCATGGATTTGCACTGGGGGAAGTCTTTGTCAAAGAATAGCGTGGAAGCAATAAAAAGATGCCCCAGTTCTCAAGCCTGGCATGCAAATAGCAGAGAGACCCACTGGGCCGGAAGCTGAGGTGGACAAGAAGGAGAGTTGTCTAGACTGTTTACTGTATGGATCAGTGAGCAAGGACCACACGGAACCATGGACTGGTCAGCAAATATCTGTGTGGACAGATGACTCAAGGACAAGGTGGGTCATCAAACAAAGGCATCCTTTTGAGGAACCTCTTTTTCCTATATTCCTACTTTCCCCTAAATAGTAGTGCTCTTCCAGCAATATTTAATCTTGCCTTAGTCTCTCCTCTTTTTTTCTTTATTTCCCTTCCCTACTGGCAGGTCTAAGCAGTCTTCTCCCTCCCACCCCACCATCAGTGTTTCATAAAGTCTTAGTAGATTAGCATTTCAGAAGGGACGCTCATTCTTACAGGTGAGAGAAGATCCCAGCCCCTTCTAATTCAACCAGTCACACTGGAGTTGCAACAGGTGGGTCATTCCAAAAAGAGAAAGGGAAAAGAACAAGAGAAAGAACCATTCTTTTAAGGTTTTATTTCTCCAAATGCTACCCATTCCCACTGAACCCTCTACCATCCATCTACCCTGTTGTTTGTCTTTGACCATCAGTGAGAGACTCCATCTAGAAGGAGTACCTTAGGGGAAGGGGCATTGCACTCTTTATTTCTATTAGTTACACTGTGCTTTTAACACATTACAGTCCCTGTAGAGTGGGTGCAGTCCATGGTGAAGTAAAGGGGCAGGGAAAACTTCAGAGAAAAGCACAGCAAAATACTAGTGTTCTGGAAGAACTGCAATAATAAATTAGCAATTAGGATGAGATAATAAGTAGTCAATATACCCATAGCTCTCCCAATATTCTCTTTTGATGTTCTCATCATCTTTTAATCTAGATAAACATGTACACATGGTTATGCTAGGGTGAGGTGAGAGTAGTATACAGGTGTGACAACTCATCTGAGACGTTTTTGAGCCTGAGTCTGAGATACAACTGTTCAATTGGCTTTGTGGAGAAATCGAAGAAGATGAGGTCAGAGGAATGGGATGGAAAACATACACATGGTGCAACTTCTTCACTAAGTTAGGCAACCTGCTCTCTGGAAAAGGACTATTGAGCCAAGACATTCTTCAAGACCGAGGCTGACCAGAGATGCCTTTTAGTCCACAGGGAGTTATCCTGTTCTTTCAGAGTTTGAGAAGGCTTCTCAGGAGCTAGGCACACATCACCTTATTCCCTGTCTCTTCTCCCCAATTTTCTCAGGGGAATATTTCTGAATATTAGAGACATGGGAAAAAATGACATAGTCTCCTTTACTCTCTCCTCATGTAGGGATTTCACAATTAAACTACAAGGGACAGAATTCTTTCTCTGTCAGTGATCAACAAGAGACAAATGTGAGTGCTTCAGCTCTCTCACCTCAACAAGTGGTCTTAGTTGAATCTCTCAGAAAAAAGAAGGTGATTGAAACCCTATACTTTAGGCCCTAAAAAAAAAAGGGAGCAGAAGAGTAAAGATTGGTTTGGCTCAGTGGTGCTGCCTCTTTTCCTCCCTCCCTCCTCCCCAGGGGCGAAGGAAGCAGGAGGGGGCGCTGCTGGGGAAGTGGGAGGGAAAGAGGAAGCGCGAAAGGTCATATAAGGGAGAAAGAAGGTAGACATAAACTTTTAGAAAGAACTGTGTTTACCACACACTATTGTTATGACTTTTTTTTCCTCCAGGTATATTGGACTTGTTCTAATGTTATTTTCATGCTTAGTTTGTTTTTTATTGAGGCTTGTTTGGTGGATTGTTTGGTTGGTTGATTTGTTTTTCAGGATCTACAAATGTGTTTTCCATGCAAACAACTGGAACTAGCAAAAAAAAAAAAAAATGATATTCCTTCATTCCTCTTTTCCTATAGGCACTTACCCTATCACTTGTCTTCCCTTTATAGCTAAGATTCTTTAGAGTGTCTGCATTCTCTGTCTTCACTATCTCTCCCACTATTTGCTCCCCAACCTGCTGCAATGTGGCTTGCTCTCCCTCTAAGCCATGAAGGGCTCTTTGCAATGTCACCAATGAATAAATTATTGCTAAATATATTAAACATTTTCTGTTCTTTATCTAATTGTCCACTGTGGCACAAAAAATATATCTATCATCTTATATGTATATCACCTTAACAGCATTTATTTTTGAGATAATACATTCCCATACCAGGACAGTTAAAACTACGGTGTAAAAAAGTGGAGGAACCAGTGTGAACAGCTAGGTGGCAAGTCACAGAAAGAAGAGAGTAGAGAGTTTGCTCCTTCCTGACCAGCTGAGTTCCCCATTATCAATGATGGCAGCAACCAGGACGCTCTCCCCTTGGAATCCTCTTCTTTTTTTTTTTTTTTTTTTTTTTTGTTTTGTATGTATCCTTTATTCCTTAAACTGAATATTTTTTTTCTTTTTTTTTATTATTATTAGTTAAGGTATTACAAATGTGTCCTCATCCCCCCCATTAACCCCCAACCTCCCCCCCACACACAAACTCATGCTCCCACCCCCCCGTTGTCCATGTCCATTGGTTTGGCTTATATACATGTATACAAGTCCTTCTGTTGATCTCTTCCCCTTACCCCCGCCCTCCCCCACTTTCCTTCTGGGAATCCTCTTCTTAAACATGCTCTTCCCTCAGAGTTCAGGACACCTCTCAACCCCAAGTCCCCCCCATGTACCACTTCCATTGTCTGGACCTCTTGTCATGGCTAATTTCTACTCATGCTTCAGTCTTTGCTTAAACATCTCTTCATCAGGGAGGCCTTTCATGATTCTCCAGGATTCATTCTATTCCTGTTGCTCTAGAAAATTTACTGCCTCTTCCATAACCCTCCTCACAGTGGTCATTACTCACTGAGTGTCTGTCTTTCCTAAACTGTGATATTCAGGCGGGCAGATGACCCGGTTCACTGGCATAGCCCCAGGGCTCACAATGCCTGGCACATTATAAGTTGCTTGATAACTATTCCCTGAACTGAAATTTTCTTAGATCAGGTTTCCCATCACATAGTAGAGGGGCATTTGTAACACAGGGAGCATTGAAGGAAGGGGGTTATTATGAAGATAAAATGTCTAGAAGAGCTGCCAAAATGGGCCTTGGAAAGAGCCTGGCAATATTGAACTTACAGAAGAAGAACGTGTAGAAAGCCCATCCTATGGTAGAGATCCAGGCTCGCTCCCTAGGAACAAGCTGGAATGTGGAGGGAAAATTCAGGGCAGTAATGAGGAAAGACTTCCAGGAACCAGAACTAGCAAAATAAATAAATAAATAAATAAATAAATAAATAAATAAATAAATAAATAAATAAATAAATAAATAAAAGGTGGCATATACCAAAGTGGGAGCAGCTCTCTGCCCCTGCTCTAGCTTAGACAGATATGATCTTGGAAGGAAAGTTTTTAGTGGACAGGATCTTTCCACACTGTCAGGTTTCCTTTCTAAGTGAAGAAAAATTAATACTGTATATCACCCCACTTCCCTCTGAGCCATTTAAATTTAAAGAGGAAAGGGTATATAAGGAAGAGAGAAGGTAGACATAAACTTTTAGAAAGAACTGTGTTTACCACACACTATTGTTATGACTTTTTTTTCCTCCAAGTACATTGGACTTGTTCTAATGTTATTTTCATGCTCGGTTTGTTTTTTATTGAGGCTTGTTTGGTGGATTGGTTGGTTGGTTGATTTGTTTTTCAGGATCTACAAATGTGTTTTCCATGCAAACAACTTACTGCACTTTTGCTCTTTCTTCTGAATTTGTAGCCCAAGTTTGTGGTCCAACTAGGAGTAATTGCTCAACAAACAGGAAAATAAGGATTGCTTATTGTTGATGTTTAATCTAATTTTTCAAAAATTCAATAAACACTTCTATAGATGCTCAAAATTTCCAGTCAGTACCCATCTCTTGAGACATGGCTGGTAGCAAGTAGTAGCCTGTCAAACAGTTTAGAGGAGGGAAATTATTTTTGAAAGAAAACCAGAAAGCCATAATATTAGTTTAATTGGGATTATGGTATTAGGGTTAAACACACTTTCTTCATTTAGTGACCATTCCATTTCATATTCTTTCTGTCTGGCCTTTCTTGATTCTCAGTGCCAGGAAAGAAACAGTAATGATGGTGAATATTGAAACATTTGGAATGAAAGTAATTACACAAGTAGTTTTCTAACAAAACAGAGATAGTATTTAAATTGAGATTTTTTTTTCATTTATTCTATTATCTCCAACACTTTTTAGTCTTTTTCTACAATTCGGTAATATAACACATACCCAATAGTGTTTCTTTTACAAAGAGAATCAAGACTTTTTCTCTTCCGAAAATAGTTATTTTGTAAAATTCAAATAAACTCATTTAAAATGAAATCATCACATGGTAATTTTGACTTGAACAAATATTACAGCATGTCAAATTAGAGCATAATTGAGATTACTTTTATCCTTTTTGGTACTCATTCTCACACCCTTATAGCTAACATTTTAAAAATTAGAAAAAGATTTTTGGGGGGAGGAAATTGATTTTCATGTATGAAAACAAAAGTATTAATAGATATTTTCACTATGATGAGAATGGTTTCAAATTTTAAATATGTTTATCTTGGCACCTTCCCTTTGGACTCTCAGTTTATCACTTTTATATAGCAAAATGTTTGACTATATTTAATTTACACTACTTCAAAACTTTTTTGATTAAATATTGTTACAAATAATTATATTAATCTTACTGAATCCTTTTTAGCAACAGTATGATCATCTTGAAAACTAGATGAGGGAAAACACCAAAGTCAAACCTAAATAATAAATTGAGTGAAAAGTCATAAGTTGCTTATTTGTAAACCTCTATAGTTTTCTTTTTAATTTTTATAAGGAAAAGGATTATATTTTTGGAAGTACAGAACCTATTCCTGTACCTTAGGAAACAAAAGCATAGCCATAGACTTTTTTAATTAGTGGAAAATATCCTATCCCGCCAATCCTTTTCTCCTTAGTATTCTCTTATAGCCACTTTTTTACTTTGCATGATTTTAAGCTAGAGTTTATGTTTAAGTATAGATATGTACTTTGCATTTAACAAGCACTTTACTTTCTCTTCCCTTAACCACCTCTCTTTTTCCCGTCTCCCTCTCTCTCTCCAACTCTCCTTCCCTCCCTCATTCATTGTTACACACCCATACACTACACACAATCTTCTAGAATCCTAGTCAATGACCCATGAAACATTTATTCTTTGTCACTTCCCTTTTTCACTTTTTAGATAAGAAATAAGGAGCTTCACGGATAAGAAAAAGCTAAAGGAGTTCATCACCACCAAACCACCATTATATGAAATGCTGAAAGGGATTCTTTAAGAAGAGGAAGAAGAAAAAGGAACTCTTACCATTTGCCACAGCATGGATGGAACTGGTGAGCGGATAAATACCACAGGATCTCACTCATTTGTGGAATATAATGAACAACATAAACTGATGAACAAGGACTGATCCAGAGACGGAGAGGCATTGATTGGACTGTCGGGCTTTGGAGGGAGGGTAGGGGAGAGTGGGGGTAAGGGGGAAAGATCAACCAAAGGACTTACATGCAGGCATATAGGCCTAACCAATGGACACAGACAACATGGGGGGGGGGGTGAGGGCATGAGCGGGGGGGAGGGTAGAGGGTAACGTGGGGACAAGGACACATATGTAATATCTTAATCAATAAAAAATATATTAATAAAAAAAAAGAAATAAGGTAGTATCTGTTTCTACATAAGAGAGTCCATGGAAATTTGAAGTAAATTTTTAGATGGCTATCTATCACATACACTTTTTTTAAGTATTAAGAAAGTTGAAGGGCGTATCAATTTTGTACCCTTACTCAAACTTTATGTTCATTATTCAAGGGCCACACATGAATAACAAGCAATACTTGTAGTCTTTCTTCTCAGTTATATTGAAGATACATTTTATTGTGAAGCTCCAGGAGAAGAAAATTGGGGTTTTCCAGTTGTTGACCCAAAATCAAATTTCTTTTTCCAGAGAATTGTCTCATATTTGTTTCTAAAGCAATAAGAGTTCCTCACGTTCAAATGATGTCCAGGGGAGAAAAGAAAGAGGAAAAACATGTAATTGCCAGGAAGGACAATTTTTTTTTCAAAACTTTACTGGGTTCTTTCGTTTCCACTTAGAAAGTCACTGAAATGACAAGACTTCAAACAAGGAAATTCCCTTCTGATCATAACTCTTATGGGGTCAGAGAAGCCTAGAAGGCATGGCCTGGAGACACACCCTAGGAGATTCTCATTTACAGTAGTAGCCAATTTCCTCCCTATGTAGAAAATTGACAAGTCCTTATGGAATAACTTGGACTGTATGTGTCATATGAAAATACCATGCAATATAACAATAAAAAAGAGAGAAAAGATAGAACATAGAGAAAAGCACAACTGGAATAAAATTCTCTTCTGGAAAAGAATGGACCTGTCTATGAATCCACTTCCTTTGTAATTATTTAAAAACTAGTGGCCCGGTGCACAGATTCATGCACATTGAAAGGAAATTAATTAGAAGGCGGCCAGCAGGGTGGGACTGGGCTAGATGGGCCAAACACACCCTGGAGCCAACCTCCCGTGGTCCCTCCCTAGCCGGTCTCACCTGGGGTGGCACTATCTGCAGTCACCACAGCTCAGCAATAAACCAGATTCGGGATGACAGTGCCCCAGCAACAACATAACCCACAGCCAAAGGTGGAATCGAGCGGCCCCAGGAGGAATCAGGCTCCCTCCTCTCTGGTTCCAGGGTGTGTTACCTGAGAACCACCGCTGCCAAGTCACTGCAGCTTGGCAGCTCCTGCATTGAGGGTCTGCCCCCTGGTGGTCAGTGCATGTCATACCCACCAGCCGGTCCGATGGTCAGAAGGTCACTCTGCCTTTTATATAGAGAGATTATTCCATGAATTAAAAGGAACAAGTCCAAGTGATTCATTAAAGTAGGGAAAAATATTAAAACAGGGTTATACCTACATTCTTTTATCTCTCTTTCTCGTCTTCTAAATCTCAGCTACCACCTACACATATATCACAAAACCATGAAGCATAGCCTGCACAGGAGGCCCCACACCCACACAACTGGAACTCACAGTGGTCATCTTCCCCTTGTCCAGAACTTGGACTATTTACAAATAGGTGTCAGGCTTTCCAAGTTCTACCTCTAAGTATTGAATTTCTTGCTATTTCAAGTAGAGGTAACAAATGAAATATGATGGTTTCAAGGGCCAGAAACATATTTTCCCAATTCTGCATTCCCCAAAGTATAAAACTCACATCCTATAATTCTTGCAAATGGCTCTCATTTTGGAGTAAAGCCTAGGCAAGGATAAATGAGAAGAACTTAGCACGAGTAAGGTCTGTAACTTCATCACAGGCTTTACCTGTGTCACCAATCATTAGAACTTTACCCATGTAGTTGCAGTCAATACATATCTGTTTGATAGAATAAGGAAGTGAATAAATGAAACCACAGTAGCAAAACATCAAATAAGGTTGATCCCTGGGCCAGAAATATACAATCTTAGAGACATAATTCTTTGAGGTAAACTAAAATAAAATACTGGTGCTATCCAATTGTCTCAGTTATAATTCACCCACGTAAGACCCTCATCTCTCAGCTGGCAAAATTCCTGCAAGACTTGATCAGGTTTTTTTCCTTTTCCTGAATTCAAATTTTTCTTATTATTAAATAATGTCTTGTATGTTCTAATAAAAATTCCCCTTAGAATTGTAATAAAAAAAACTGAGGTGCAAAAATAAAAGTCATTTGCAAGGGCACTGCAGTGACTCAGCTACTGAAAAGAATTCAAATTGAGCTTTCAATATTCCTATATATAGCCCCAAATAGTAGCATAATTATTACTTGGCACCACCCAGAGGCCTTCCAAGTGACCCTGTCAAGAATAGAATGTTAGTCATTTCTCAACCAGACAATATATGAAAAGTCTATGTACTTTCTAAGATTAACGTGGTACACTAAGTAAGAATAAAGGAAATGGTCCCTTTTTTCCAATCAATGCAAAATTGCTTTCCTTTTGTGAGACTTTGTATCAAAAAGTTTGGTTTATTAATTTTTTACTGTATCTACAATTTATCTGAGATTTTGTTCAAGTCTTTTCAAATTAAAAACATGAAAATTTTGGAAAGCTTTGCTCAATACCACACAAAACAAAATATTTCTTCAACATAGAATTTTCCACCCATAGATTTTTTCTAATTAATTGCACAAATCAGATTGCAGTGGATTTTAATGAAAGTAATTATATTCAAAATTAATTGCATTCTCCAAATTATGAGTCATAAAATGTTTGTTAAATATCCCATTTTAATGTTCCAGAAAAAAATTCTACACATTTCTTAACCAGGGTTATGAGGAAACATCTTAATTTGATTAAGTTCCAGTGTCAAATAATTAACAAAAAAAGAGGAAAAAACATTTGTTTAGTATGTTTGTTTTATATGACCCTTAATATTTAATAGACTTAAATCTCATATTCTAATTATCTCTCAATATTATTAAATAAACTTAACTTGACCATAAACACAAATCCCCACATAAGTATTACATTCCTTTAGGGTATAAAACTATTTCTACTCTGATATTTACCTAAGTTTTATTTTTCAGCTACAAAACTGACATTTTTTAAAAAGGGGACACACAGTAATGCATTATCAAGTATTTAAGTTTCACACAAGAAATACCAATCCGAGTGCTGTCCTCAAAGTACATATAAGCTACTAGAGAATAGTGTTTTCACACAGTTTAAGACAGTTACTAATCTGAAGGGCATCATCTAAGAGAAACAGGAAGAGGAGAGATCTTTATTGGTTCAGAAACAGTAAAGCCCAAGAAAGGAATGAAAGTTGAGCTTATCTGCTGAAGAATGAGAACACAGCAGGATTCTAGCTGTTTGGAAATATGAAGGTTGCAAAATTCCTGCAAGAATTTATTAGTTGTATTTGTTTTTTCTCAGAGCTCAGCTGTGGATGTAATACTGAAAACTCAGAGCACAGATGTATATGTAGTACTTTTCATCATCAATGTTATGATAAAAACCCTAGGTAGATAAAATTCTATGAAGAAATTAGTGTATTAAAGAAGAAAGAAAACTAAAGACTAGTCCTTGACAAACTCCAATGATTGGGACATGGCAGGAAATAAGAACCAGAGGGAAAAAGACTGAGGATATTGTGGTGACACAAAAAGAGCTTTTTCAAGGAAGGTTCTCAGCAGACTCATGCAGCTGACTAACTCGGAAGGCTGAGAATTGCAAAAGGCTATTGATTTTCACTAGAAATGGGTCAACAATAAGCAGTTTCAGGAGACTAAGATTCCATTTCAAAGGTTACAAACAAAACAGATCATGTAATAAGCATAGAGTATTCATTGAAAGAGTTGGCATGGAAAGGAAGGAAATAAATTCAAGGTTCATTAACCAGACATCAGGATCCATAGAAAAAAAGTTGATTTGTTTAAAGTAATTGAAATCTAGGCATGACTAATGGCAATAAAGATGGAAGGAAGGAAGGAAGGAAGGAAGGAAGGAAGGAAGGAAGGAAGGAAGGAAGGAAGGAAGGAAGGAAGGAAGGAAGGAAGGAAGGAAGGAAGGAAGGGTATCCTTAGAAGTGTTGGTTGTGGTGAAGTGTGGGAGCAATGCCTGAAAAGCTTCAATCAAGGATGGGCCCTAAAGAGAGGAGAAATGGTTAACTTTAGAAATTAGAAAAGAAATAATAGTGATGAACATTTATTGAGCCATGGTTATGTGCAAAGAACTGTTCGAAATGCTTAACGTACATTATCTTCTTAGATACTTGTAAAAAACCTTAAAAGGTAAATGGCAACGTTCCCACTTGACCTATGAGGAAATTAAAAGTAAAGAAATTTAATAACTTGTTCAAGATCACCCAGGAAGTATGAGGCAGTGTTCAAACAGATTTATCTGACTTCCAGCTCGAGCATTGAAAGTCTTTATTCCTGATTAATTGCCCAGTGTCACAAAGCATGAAAGTATAATTCTCACTCAATGTGATTGGTAGAGTTATATTCTTAAAACTGATCTACAGACCCACATAATAAATTCACAACTTCTGATACTAAAAATATCGATCCTTCATATAATGTTTGTTGTATAGAGATATTCAGAAAGAATGAGGTGGGGAAGGATAAACCCTTATTTCTGCCACAGTCTCTTTCTAAGAAGCAGTCATTTGATTTCCATGAGTAGGGTGTGCAAACAGATAAATTATTTAGAAATTAGTTAATTATAAGTTTCAGTAATTTTACTTCAAGAAGTGGAAAGAAATCCTTTTCTACCATGCTACCTCTTTGTGGACATTAGGAGTGGTGTGCAAACCCCTAGCTAACCCCTCCCACCCTGGCTATCTGACCACACTAACTAAGACTTGCCTAGTTAGGAGAGTGAGGAACAGAAGTTGTTGTTAACATAAACTGATGAACAAAAATAGATCCAGAGACACAGAATCATCAAACAGACCGTCAAACCTCAGAGGGAAGGCAGGTGGGGGGGGGGGGGGCGGGGAGGTAAGAGATCAAAGAACTTGTATGCATATAAGCTTAACCAATGGACACAGACAAGGGGGGGGGTGGTAAAGGCCAAGGCTGGGGGTGGGTGTGGACAGGCTGGAAGAGGACAATGGGGGGAAAAGAGGACATATGTAATACTTTCAACAATAAAGAATTTTTTTTAAGTTGTAAATACACAAAAATAAACTCAGAATAGATAAAGGACTTAAATGTAAGAGGGGAAACCATAAAAATCTTAGAAGAAGCCATAGGCAGCAAGATAGCAGACATTTGTTGTAGCAATATCTTTACTGATACAACTCCTAGGACAATGGAAGCTAAGGAGAAAATAAACAAATGGGACTACATCAAAATAAAAGCTTCTGCACAGCAAAAGAAACCATCAACAAAACAACAAGAAAGCCCACTGCATGGGAGAACATATTTGCTAATGTTATCTCCGATAAGGGCCTAATCTCCAACATTTATAAGGAACTCATACAACTTAACAAAAGGAAGATACACAATCCAATCAAAAAATGGGCAATGGACCTAAATAGACATTTTCGAAAGAGGACATACAGAAGGCCCAGAGACATGAAAACATGCTCAAAGTCACTAATCATCTGAGAGATGCAAATCAAAACAACAATGAGTACCATCTCACACCTGTCAGAATGGCTATCATCAACAAATCAACAAACGACAAGTGCTGGCGAGGATGCAGAGAAAAAGGAACCCTTTTGCACTGCTGGTGGGAATGCAGACTGGTGCAGCCACTGTGGAAAACAGTATGCATTTCCTCAAAAAATTAAAAATGAAACTGCCATTTGACCCAGTAATCCCACTTCTAGGAACATATCCCAATAAACCAGAAACACCAATTGTGCAGCACAATTTACAATAGCTAAGATTTGGAACCAGCCTAAGTGCCCATCAGTAGATGAGTGGATTAGAAAACTGTGGTACATCTATGATATGGAATACTACACTGCTGTAAAAAAAAAAAAGAAGGAATTCTTACCATTTGCAGCAGCATGGATGGAACTGGAGAGCATTATGCTAAGAGAAATAAGCCAGTAAGAGAAAGATAAATATCACATGATCTCACTCATTTGTGGAATATAATGAACAACATAAACTGATGAACAAAAATAGAACCAGAGTCATAGAAGCATTAAACAGACTGTCCAACCTATGAGAGAAGGTGGGGGGGGGGGAGGTGGTAAGAGATTAACCAAAGGACTTGTATGCATGCATATGAGCATAACCAGTGTACACAGACAGGGAGAGGTCAATGGGGGGGGGCGGAGACTTATTTAATACTTTAATTAATAAAGAAAATTTTTAAGAAGTTGTTATTAAACTGAAGATACATGTCCAACATCACCCTGAGGCTAGATTTAAAGGATGTTTTCCAATCTTTTCTCACTTCTCTGTAGAACTTAAAGCTGTTTCCCACCATTCCACTTTTAGGAGTGCTCATCTCTTGCACTGCTGGTGGGAATGCAGACTGGATTAATTGACTATATAATCAGCCCTGAATTACTTTCTATCTACCTGGTTTGTTCCTTCTTTTTACTTTTTATTGGCTCCTCCTCATATACCCATCCTGCAAATGTTGGAGTTTACTCTACTCATCCTCTTCTTCCTCTTCCTTCACACTAGCACTAAAAGATTTCATAGGGTATAGACATTTGCTATGAGTGCCCCTTATTGATAGGACTGCTTAAGGAAGACTTGAAGAAATGGTGAGCCGTCAGAGAACCAGTGGAACCTTCGGAATATGAATACACTTTATTGATTCTAGAATGTCTGAATAACTGCAGGCTTTGGTGAATATATGTTTATGAAGGTTTATGCTTTTATCCCATAATAATCAGTTCCCTTCTGAGTCTCTCTCTAATCACCAGAAGGTAACCTACATTCTATTGTATGCAACATGTTACTTGTCAGGGATAAGAAATATGATCCCTCAAAAGCAATCTTTGCTCCATTTATTAGCTATTGTTCTTGAGGTTCCAAACCAGAGACATAGTCTTCTTATAGACTCTTGATATGATCTCTGCATTCATCATTTACCTTAGGCTCTGTATCCTATCGACATCTGGAATGAGGGTTACACATGACAAAGATGACGTCTGCAGTATAAGTGAGCAAACATTACTAAAGGAAACCCCAGGTTTTCTTATCCATAGACAAGGAAAAGCAAGATATTAGAGAGCTTTGAAAATGCTGTTCAGGAATAAAGGAAAGAAAGGTGATTCTTTTGATTTCAGTTCTTTATCCTTTAAGTTCAGCTCAATCTTTGCTTGAATAACTCCCTCTGAAGGCCAATGAAAAGGTTTGTAGAATAATAAAATAAATGCACTTGTGATATTCTCCAATGTGTTTTCTATGCCTTAGCAAAAAAAAAAAAAAAAAAAAAAAAAACTTGCTCATAGGGAATTAACTTTTTCATAAGGAATGATACTTAAGGTCTAGGCCAATTGACTTTATAGCTCTACCAGGAAGTTTTGAAGTGTGGCCAGAGGTCATCTCTTTGGTTGTCCATAAACAGGAGCTCAGATTAATCCTTTCTGAATGGAAAAAGGAAAATACAACTGAATAACTTCTAAAAGGCTCTGGATTGCAAACGAATAATGTTTGCTTATGCATTTGTGTTGACTAAGATAAAACCCACCTAATAGCATGCATTTCATACTAAAGTGGTAGTTAGGGTCCAGAAATTAGAACCTTGTCTTCAATTTTCTAAAACAATGTTTTTTTAACTTTCTCCACTGAACATGAGAAACTATTGAATATTTTGAGAAGAGTAATAATACAATGAGATCTTAAATTCAAGAATTCAGCCTGGCTACTGTGTGGAAAAGAAATTAGAAGGCAGTCAAAAAGGATGCAGGGATCTAATCCAAAGACCTCGGTGGGAAATGATGGCAGTCTTGGATTAATTGGAGCAGACCTGATAAGTCTTAATGGTGGGATGGATTAAAGAATAAAGGAGAGGGATAAAAGATAACTCATATGTTTCTGGCTTTGTAAGAGACAAGTTTGAACTCTGTCACTGTGACTCAGTGAATTCTAGCTATCCTATATTATAAAAGCCTAATATGCTGTCTGGTCATCCAGTCAGCCATTCAACCAATCAAAGCATAAAATGCTAATGATATGCTAAGGCCGTTCAACCACTCACTATGGTGTGCACTGACCACCAGGGGGAAGATGCTCCGACCAGTAGGTGAATTTGCTGTTG
This sequence comes from Myotis daubentonii, assembly GCF_963259705.1. Classification (NCBI taxonomy): domain Eukaryota; kingdom Metazoa; phylum Chordata; class Mammalia; order Chiroptera; family Vespertilionidae; genus Myotis; species Myotis daubentonii. The sequence goes on along the minus strand of NC_081842.1, from coordinate 12,530,901 downwards.
GAGCCAGCCGATGGGGACTGAGCGAGACAGGCCGGACTCGCCCTGGAGCCCTCTCACAATCCCTCCCCGGCTGGCCCATCTCCTGTGTCCCTCCTCAGCCCCAATTGTGCACCAGTGGGGTCCCTCGGCCTGGCCTGCACCCTCTTGCAATCCAGCACTCCTTCAGGGATGTTAGAGAGCCAGTTTTGGCCTGATCTCGCAGGCCAGGCCGAGGAACCCCACTGGTGCACAAATTCGTGCACCAGGCCTCTAGTAACTTCATAATTTCCATTCTTCTAACTAGAGGACCTCCCTTTGCCAGGGTGTCCTCATGAATGAGGGATCATGGTATCTACCTTGGAAAGTTGTTGTGAAGATCCACTGCAAAGCCCCCAGTCGTGTGCCTGGTAAGACATAGATACTCAATAAACAGCAGGCACTTTCCTTTTAGCCTTCATATCTGTTTTTCTATGTTCCCTCTTTAAGGAAAAGGTCTGTGCTCATTTCATCTTTGTTTCTCTAGTCTGGTACATTGATAGGTGCTCAATAAATGCTTGTGGAATTAGTGAATGGTCTTATGTTACTGGGATGGAGTACAACCACTTATTCATTTATATTTCCCTCTAATAAATTATTATTGAAAGAACTTTGGCAGGACTTGCAAGCTGTAGAGCTGTTCACTTTGTAGTGGGTGGTTTAGTGAAGAGTCAGATTTGAGTTTGGGGATTTGAAGGAATAGCCTGTTAAGCTGAAGGAAATGTGACGACATTACAAATAAGACCAACCAGGCAAAATGTGCCACAGACATTCTAACATAAAAGTACACCATAGTTTTAAGTTCATTACTGTGTATAATTTTCCATTACTGGGGGTAAATTTGACAAGTGTTTATGGGATGGGATATATCCTCATTAATGAAAAAAAACTCATTCACACTGAATCTCAGAAAATCTAGTTTATATGCAAATATTTTCCCCTGCCAATGAATACATTCAATACCTAATTTGTTTGCAAAAGTAAAATTGTCTGGCAACATGCCATTTCTCAAAAACACCTGATGTATTAATCAGGGATCTTCAGAAAAATAAAACCAATAGGATGTATATAGATAAAGAGATTTTTTTATAATGAAATGGCTCACAGGATTATGAAGGCTGGTAAGATTCAAGATCTTCAGTTGGCAAACAGGAGACCCAGTGAGAATACTGGCAGTCTTGATGTCCAGGAAGAGCTGAAGTTTCCGTTAGAGTCTGAAAGCAAGAAAAAAACTGATGCCTCAGCTCCAAAGCGGTCAGGCAGAAAGAGTTCCCTCTTCTGCTGGTGGATCAGCCTGTTGTTCTATCCAGGCCTTCAACTGACTGGATGAGGCCCACTCACCTAGGGGTGGGCAATCTGCTCTACTCAGTCTGCCAATTCAAATGTTAACCGGCATGTCCAGAATAATGCTTGACCAAATGTCTGGGCACTCCATGGCCCCATCAATTTGACACATAAAATTAACTATCACACCTGACCAAGTACAATATTCCATCACCAGGGAGATTTCTGTCAGAACTTAATATGTCAAGAAAGCATCTTTTCACCCAACTCTTTTGCTCTCTTTTTCCTCCCTGCTCTGCTTCTTCTCAGAACATGGTTTTTTTTCCCTCTTCTTTATACAAACTGTTGGAGGAAACACTTGGGGATGGAAACTACCATTTGCCATGTATTTTAACCACATATTCTTTCACACTGTCCCTTCAAGAAGTAGGAAGGCCAGGAGGACTCGTCCAAGTGGCAACAGCCTTGGGAAAGCCACTGAAGCTCAACTCTGTTGCTCTGCCTTGTCCAAAACTCAATCTGGTCAATGCCCCAGATTTGGTCAGATTTGGGAACTGTAATTTACAGAAAACTTACAGATTTCTGTACAAACCAGGGGGGAAAAAAAACCTCATTAGTTATAATGAGAGGTACAACTGCCAATGGATCCTCTAGCCAATGCATTCCTTCCTTGTAAAGTTATATCAGAAATCAAATTATAATCCAAATATCTTTTAGTGAATATGAATTCAGAGTAAGTAGGGGTTGATTTAAACAAGATGTTCAGTGGCATCAAGTAATGAGTAACTAATGCTACAATTTCAACCATCAGCACCGAAAAGGACAAATCTTGGGAACAAATTTCTTTAGAATTCTCTGCCAAAGTGCACTTCAAGCATTCTTTGTTTCTTCTTTCATATGCCAGGGTGACCAACTCCCTGTCTGTTTAACACATTATTTCTTTTAAAAATATTTAGCAGGTTATAGTCTTATTGGTTTATAAGCTATTCTGTTTTAATAAGATGATATCCATATTTCTGTTGTTAATTGCATTCAGTTTTTAAAAAGAATCTCGCTATTTGACTTTCTTTTCATTAATATCCATTTAATCCTTATAATTTTTAAATATATTTTTATTTATTTCAGAGAGGAAGTGAGAGGGAGAGATAAAAACACCAATGATAAGAGAGAATCATCAATTGGCTGCCTCCTGCCTGCCCCCTACTGGGGATCGAGCCTGCAATCTGGGCATGTGCCCTGACTAGAAATCAAACTGTGACCTCCTAGTTCATAGGTCAGTGCTCAACCACTGGGCCACACAGGCTGGGCCATTTAATCTTTATAGCAATTCTGTTCCGGTAATCTATTGCTGCTTATCACAAAATATAGTGGCTTAGCCTTAGCCGGTTTGGCTCAGTGGATAGAGCATCAGACTGCAGACCAAAGGGTCCCAGATTCGATTCCAATCAAGGGCACATACCTCGGTTGCAGGCTGCTCCCTGGCCTGGCCTGGTGAGATGCCTGCGGGAGGCAACCAATCGATGTGTTTCTCTCACATTGATGTTTCTCTCTGTCTTTCTCTCTTCCACTCTCTCTAAAAACCAATGGGAAAATATCCTCAGGTGAGAATAAAAAAAAAATGTAGTGGCTTAAAACAAGAACAATTTTATTAATGTACATTCTCAATGTTATTTTCAGATTAAATTTTTGGTATAACTAACATTGGATGTTCTAATATTTTTAAATGGTGTTTTGAGACTCTCTGAGAATTTTTGGAAGGAGTAACTTTTATATTTCCGACTAAACAGTCTTCACAAATGTACTGCCCCTTAGACATTTTTACTCCTTACCACTTATACAATCATATCCCTCCTGTTTTTCCAAAAAGTGATTGGCTAACTCATCTGTTAGACTATCCCATCTTAAGATGTTAGTGATAGTTAAAAACAAAAGGTGATGTATTTTCTTAGGTAAGATCATTCTTCAATACCTTAAGGTAAAGGTGTTGGTAGCTTTGAAATTCAAACATCAAGCAGTGTAAATAGTAAAAGAAAGAAAAAAAGAAAAAAATCTAGTCTGGGAAGGGAAGATTTGAAGGTGAGGAATTAATTGTGAGGAATTAATTCATTTATAGGCAAATATATACCAACCCACAAGGCAATTCTTTTGAAGAAACTGCCATTTGGTGACAGGCAGACCAAGAAGGTAAATATAAACTTAATAAATAGATTTTTAAGTCACATTAATCTTTATAACGGGTTTATAATCTCTGGCAAAATTCCCATTCTAACAAGTAATGTGAAATAAGAACCACAAGGCATTGAGGCATCCAGCCTTAGACCTCAAGCCTCGTGACGCGAAGCATTGCTTTAAGAATCCCATAAGTGAAATCCATTAGATTCCTGATACCTCATGGTTACTAAGTGTTGAGACCTCAGAAAACATTTTTTTCTTGTGGTTTTCCACAGAAAACCACGGGTACAGAAATTGTTTTTGAGCTATTATGTACATTTACTCAACAAATCTTTGTTGAACGTTGCTATATGCCAGAAACTGACAAAGGTGCAAGTGACTCAACAGTGAAATCATGTGGGAACTCTCCACATTTTCCTTTCTTCTTTCTTTCTTTCTTTCTTTCTTTCTTTCTTTCTTTCTTTCTTTCTTTCTTTCTTTCTTTCTTTCTTCTTTCTTTCTTTCTTTTATTTTTTTATTGTCTAAAGTTTTATATATGTTTCCTTTTCCCCAATTGTCTTTCTTTCTTCCTTCCTTTCTCTCTCTCTCTCTCTCTCTCTCTCTCACCTTCCTTCCTTCCTTCCTTTCTTCTTTCCTTCCTTCCTCCCTTCCTTCCTAACTCTTTAGCTATCACCATCTTTCTGCTATAGTTAATATTTAAAGGAACAAATTTCAGAGATATAAGGCTGGATTCTACAAAAAACAAAACAAAAAACAGTTTTTGGACAGAGAGAGACGATGGAAGAAATGTTCCTATGTAAAGCAGAACTCTGACAGTAGCCACTCTCAATTCCAGATTAACTCTGAGAGCACTTTTTTCCTTAAGAAACTGTTTTTCAAATATTTGAAATATAATTCTGAACTATTGTAAATATAATCCTGCAATAGTTCGTGAATCATTATATTCCACGTTACTTTTTCCTCTCCCTTCTGACCTGTTGGCCAATGAAACAGTTTCATTTTCACTTTTTCAAAATGATAGTGTAAAAAAACAGAAGTGAAAGTATGAATCATAATATAATCAGGCATACATAGTGCTATATCCATTTATAACTCAGAAAACCACGGGGTATTTCCAAACTGATGTCATTCATAGAAAGAATCCCATGTGCTGTATAGGAATAAGAAAAATTACGCGGGTCAACTGGGGGATTCAGAACTCATGGGGGATATTCCCAGCTAATTATTTTTATTTAAAAAAATTATTATGCAGATTAATCTATATTTCAAATGTTTAATTTGACACACATCTTAGAAATTATACCCTGGATTCTGGGTTATACTTTTTAATTCTGATAACTGAGATGGTGTTCACTGAGATTTTACATTAGAAAGCATACCTATATAAGTGGTTTGTATAACTCAAGGCTTTCTTTTTACTTTCTTTAAAAAGCTATATAAATACAAAAATTACCATGAAATTCTGTGTAGTCATTTTACTTATAGAAAATAAACTGTAAAAAAAAAGAAAAGAAACTGTATAAGAAAAAATTATAATAAATATCTGCTCAAATTATTAAAATTGATTCTATTTTATTCTTTTGGGGGAAGAGAAGTAAATATAAACCTTATTTTTTCCAGCTAAACATTAAAAGTGGATATTTCTCTTCTCTTCACTAGGTTCAGTTTTTTTAAGAACTTAAAGAAGCTTATAGTATATGTTAAATATTATATGTTTAACATATACTATATATATTAAATATATTGAATAAATTACTGATATTACACAGATTAAACATTATCTAGAAGATACTTTCTTCCTGATTGTCTACACTTGCTTGGAAAATACCGTGGCTGTCTTAGTTCTGCCATATCTGCTGCTGCATTTTCTGGATGGTTATTTGACCCAGATCCTGATATCCAGTTAGGACATAAGTCCAGTTGCATCCTTTTCCAGTCAGTGAGTGTCCCTGGTTCCCCCTTAGCCAATGTCCTCAATATGGGTGACTCCATATTAGTCACACCACTCACTGTTCCAAGTAACACCACTAATTTTCTCTTTGGTTCTAAGTCTTATCATGAGCCCAGTGGTTTACCCACGTTTAATCCTGATGCCTGCTATGAACCACTTTACTATCCTGAATCTTTCAATGGGGCTGCATGTGAATTCTGCCAGTAGGGTGGTCTTATCCCATGTGATTGAGGAACAAACTTTAAATGTATCAGAAGATTAAATTTCCCCCCATACTATACACAAATAAGATGTCCACATGGATTAAAGACCTAAGACTCGAAGCAACCCTTGAAAGTTTCAGAAAAAAAAAATATAGGAGATTATTTCATAACATTAAAGATCTTTTAAAAAAAAAAAGATCTCTTAAAAATATAAAATGGGCCGAAACCAGTTTGGCTCAGTGGATAGAGAGTCGGCTTGCGGACTGAAAGGTCCCAGGTTTGATTCCGGTCAAGGGCATGTACCTGGGTTGCAGGCACATCCCCTGTAGGAGACGTGCAGGAGGCAGCCAATCGATGTTTCTCTCTCATCGATGTTTCTAACTCTCTATCTCTCTCCCTTCCTCTTTGTAAAAAAAAAATATATATATATATATAATGGTTCATCCATTGTAACAAATGTACCACTCTGGTGGAGATGACTATAATGGAAGAGGCCATGCCTGTGTAGAAGTAGAGGGTATATGGAAAATATGTGTGCCTCTGCTGATTTTGCTATGAACCTGAAATTGCTGCAAAAAAAAATAAAGTGTATTAAGAAAAAAGAACCATTAAATACAAACTAAAAGATGAATACATATCATGACATTAACATTTTAGGTTCCCATACACTGGAAATCATACACAAAGTTAAAAGGCAAGCTAGAGACAGATAAATTATTTAGGAGACAGACATTTGAGAAATAGTTGCAATCTAGAATAAGTAAAAAAAAGTTCCAATAAGTAAGAAAAAGACAAAAATTCCAGTAAAGAAATAAATATAAACTTTCAGTTCGCAGAAGAGAAGTTCTGTATAACCAATAAAAATATAGGGGAAGCTATAACTTGCTAGTAATAGAAACATGCAAATTAAAACAAGATACCCTTTTATGTCTGTCCGACTGGAAAAAATTCAAAAGCCTGACAATGACGAGTGTGGCGGGGAACTAGGGGGAACAGGAACTTTCAAATTCTTACTGTTAATTACTTTAATGTTAATGATGCTTGATGAACATTGAAGTTTTACTATAAGGAATGTAGTTTACATTTGAGAAGAAAAGTATAAGAGGTTGAAAGAGAAAATTAGTATATTTTGGAAAGCATTTTGGCAATATCCAGCAAAATTTGAAGCTTATGACCTACAGCAAGCCAACTTCTAAAGTATAAATCCCACAAAAACTCTTGCTCAGGGATACAAGGTTATTTATTGCCACATATTTGTATAATTCCAAAATGTCTTCCATTGGGAAAATGGATCCTCTTAGTTTCATTTGTGTCCATACCAAGCATGCCTTTCCTCTGCAGGGTCTTACAACTCCCTTCTTTTTTATTTTATTTTATTGCTTAAGGTATTACAAATAGTAGTACATATATGTCTCCTACCCCCCCCATTGACATCCCCTCAGCCTCTCCTACCCCCCCCCGACACTTGGTGGGGGGGTGTGGGGGTAAGAGATCAACTAAAGGACTTGTCTGCATGCATATAAGCACAACCAACAGAGGCAAGACAATGGAGGGGGGGAAGGGAGGGTAACTCCCTTCTTTATGAAGTTGACAATCAGGCACTGAGCCTGTCTTTTTGCTCCCACCAACTCTTCCCTTCCCTCCCTCCCTACACCTCCTATTCCCTTGAACATCTCTTTTTAGCTTATCTCTGGCCAAGATACCTGGTCAATGCCCACAACTCCTCCTTCATTTTGCCTTTTCTAGAAATCTTGCTTGACTTCTCCTTCAGACTTGGGTGACTGGTAATAGCCAGAAACATTATCCTGCCTCACACTTCCTCATAGCCCAGTACCTGCTTAAAATGAGGAGGAACAGAAAAAGGAAAATACATACAGGGAGAAAAAAGCATAGATTAATAACTTCAAATATTCTCCTACCACGTTCTTCTAACAAATCTTTGGACAGTGATACCCACGTGCAAATTGGTGCCAGGTCTGTGGGTGGGGTGAGGAGGGCGCATGAATATCTGGTGAATTTCTTGACTCATCTGGAAGTTTGGACTCCTACCCATTGAGGGTACATCTTCACCCATCAATAACCTTCTGCTGCCTTTATCTTTCCCACCCTCGGAAGCTGACCTTGGCATAGGTAAGGGCAATACTTCTTCTGAAGCAGACTGTTACTGCAAGGTTGCACATAACTGGTTACCCTGGCAACCTTAAGACCCCTGTTCAGGGAAGAGTGGCTGTCAGTAACTGCAGGCAACTTGGGTGGTCCAGCCATTCTCTTCCTCCCCAGTCAATATCTTTCTTCAAATCTCTGTGCTCAAAAAGTCAGAGGCAGCCCCCTGCTCACATTTAGAGAGATGATAATGAGGTTGGCTGCCATATTGGTGTTCAGCCCTCCCCTCACCCAGTATCCATCTTTGTGGCTTCCCTTTTATGATATAACAAAAGAATAAATAAATGAATGAAAAGTAAATAACCCCCCCATGCCTCTTTTAGTTAATAAATGTGAAGAATTGGGTGTGTACTCTTCCCATTTTCTCTTCAGTCCATCAGTCCATCACTTAGCCTGTTTTCTCGGGGGGGGGGGGGGTCGCTTGCCTTTTGTTTTACATTTCAATTTGAGAGAAGTCACTATTCATTAACACACCAGGGGACAAAAAATAATTATGGTCGGCACTTTTTTTCATCTTTCCAGTGAGCCTGTTTACTTAGATCTTCCTATTGCCAGCATCTCCGTCTTCTACAAAATGCCTGGTCTCTGTTTCCAGTCCACCTCGAGAAGATAATTTGAAGGGCCAGCTGATGTTGCTTGTTTCTGCGAAGCAATTCCCAACAGCATAGACCTCATGAGTGAGATCCTCTGTGCAGATACGCCGTGTTTACCAAGAGCCATCACTGTGTTATCTGTCAGCGCAATTAGCTTCCTATTGATTTTGCCATAACCATGCTTGTAGATCAATGAATAACTTCAAGTTTGGTGTCTCCACGAAATAAATGGTTCCACAATCCTCAGCATGTTAACTAAAGCCTTGTTGAGCTTAATGAAGGTACCATTAAACATCTGGCGGAGGTGAAGAAACTACAACACCTTTCGGAACTTAGGGTTCGCATCAGCATCATTAATATGGATCCTGATGACAAATGCCAATTTGGATTCTGTAGGTACTTAGAAGTTGCCAGCTTTTTATTTTTTCCATCCTAGCCATTCTTGTCCCAGTTCAGTATATCGCCTCTATTCCTGTGATAGTGCTTACCTTCCTCATAGATAAGCTTCTTTCTAAACCTCCTTTGAATAAACTTCTTTTTCAGGAGCTTGGTCTTCAGCTCTGCAAAATTCACTTTTTTCTTCTCTGCACCCTCATGGTTTCAACTGGAAAGACCCCATAACCTGTTTTTAGGTTTGGCTTTTTTTTTTTTAACAAGTTGTATTTGTTCACTTTACTTTGAATTTGCTTTTATTCATCTCACAGTATATTATGAACATCCTTCACATTTGGGACATTTAAATAACCTATATATCATTGTGTGTGTGTGTGTGTGTGTGTGTGTGTGTGTGTGTGTGTGTGTGTACCAAAATTTATTCAATTCCCTATTCGTGGGCATTCAGATTGCTTATGGTTCATTGGCATGAAAAACAATGCTACAAATAGCATTATGTGTATACATGTTCTTTATCAAATGTGATTTTTTTAGTGTAAGTTAGAATTCTAGACCTGAAATTGTCAGATAATGTATAGTTTTAATTTGAATAACTGCTGCCACATTTATTTGCAAAAACAGTTGAAGAATTCACACTCCTACCACCAAAGTAAGAAAATGTTTCCATCCCGGAGTCTTTGTCAGCAGGGGTTGTTATTGCTTGTTCAGAACATTTACCAATCTAACAGGTGAAAAACATGGCCTCTCGCTATGGTTCTAACTCAGTATCCTGGGGTAGGAGCAAAAATGTAAATCCCAAACAAACAGAAGCATGCCTGCGAATCTGAGATTCTTAGTTACATGCACTGGTATATCTCTCTCGCCACCTGACCCTGGTGTGAGACCTGCATTCCTCCTTGCAGAGGCCTGAGAAAGTGAGAAACAGGCCGTGTTTCCTTAATACTGTTTTCTTCAAGCTCAACAGCATTATGTCAACTGTTATTATAAGGAAGGGCCATTGACACACCAGCTTAAAAAGGAAAAGGTGTGTCCACCAGCTAAAATAAATAAAAGGGCAAAGCACATAGAAACAGTTTTAAAACCTAACAGTTACAATAGTGCTGAGGAAGCTGGTAGGACAAAGCCAAGCGCAATGCTTATAAACTCAGGGTGTCTCCTGAACTTGTTCAACTTAATTTTGGAAAGTCAACATAGAAACTGCCCTGAAGAGGTCTGAACGTGGCGTGGCGATGATATTAGAGAGGTTTTCAAAAATGTATACATTGTGGCCCTTCCTTTGGTCCCGCTTGATACCAATAATTTCAGAAGTATTCATGACTAATGAAAGTGTGACCAAGCAAAAATTAGACAACACACGAATGTATAGGCATACCTGATTTCATTTTACAGCAAAATAAAAATTGAGGCAATTGTAAAACTTCAATGCTCTTGCCAAAACCGGTTTGGCTCAGTGGATAGAGCGTCGGCCTGCGGACTGAAAGGTCCCAGGTTCGATTCCGGTCAAGGGCATGTACCTGGGTTGCGGGCACATCCCCAGTAGGAGATGTGCAGGAGGCAGCTGATCGATGTTTCTCTCTCATCGATGTTTCTAACTCTCTATCTCTCTCCCTTCCTCTCTGTAAAAAATCAATAAAATATATTTAAAAAAAAAAAAACTTCAATGCTCTTAGTGTTAAGTCAAAGTCTGTGAGAAATTTTTCTTCGTAAGTGGCAAGTGATTCATCCCATTGAAAACAGTCCTATTAGTTGATAAGAGCAATAAATTCACTTTTAGAGGACTTTAAAGCCATAGAAATGTCCCAAATCTTATCAATCATATATTGAGGGAGAGAAAAGACTGAATAAAATGATGCCACATGGACAGCATTTGACAGTCACTGAAGGCAGCTCAGGAATAAAATGTTCTACCTAAAACACAACTGTTTTTGGTACCTGCTCTCGGAGACCAGAGCAGAAAACAAGGGTCTCCTACTGTGTAAAATAGGAAAAAACACTAATTAGGATATATTGATGGAAAATACAGTGTAGAGAAACCTTTCTTTCTGGAATAGCATGTGCACCTTTCTATTAGCTTCTCACGTGGTATTGTGAAGTTTGTGAGTATACACGTCAATGTCACCTGTTAAACAATATAAGATTACGGACAGGAGGCTCTTTCATTCCTCTTTATAATGTCCAAAATCTAGCACAGTGTCAGGTGCAGAGTACATGCTCCGTAAATGTTAACTCTAGAAACTCAAACATTATGTGGGATGCTAAACCACTGGAAACACTGATGTCGTTAATTCTGTTGATACATCAGGGCTAAGAATTGAATTGTGTGAGTTCCCCCCTCCCAAATTCATGTGTTGGAGCCTTAACACGCCCCCCACCCCCGCATGTGATTTTATTTGGAGATGGGGATTTGAGGCGGTAATTATGGTTAAATGAGGTCATAGGAGTGAAGTCCTGATTCAATAAGATTGATGCCCTTGTAAGAAGAGGAAGAAAGAGATCTATCCACACAAATGCACCGAGGAAAGTTATACCAGCATACAGGGGGACGCGGCCATCCCTGAGCCAGGAACAGAACTGGTTGGCACTTTGATCTTGGACTTCCAGTCTCCAAACTGTGAGGAAATAATTTCTGTTGTTGAAGCCACAGTCTCTTGTTTTTTGTTAAGAGAACCCAAACAGACTAAGGCAATCAATAACCCAGTACAATTTCTGGTGCTCTTCACTGGTTTCATAACAGTGAACAAAACCAAAGAAAAATGACTTTTCTCAAGTCATAATGATCATCCAAGAATGAATGTTAGCAAAATATTTGACATGTATGAATTTAACAGTAACCGAAAGCTTGAGGACAGTAAGGTATACAGTTAAAAGAGGGAGAAAATTAAAATATAAGTCATAAATTACTTTTAACACACACAAAAATATTTTATTCAGCCGGCATCTCCTTTGACAAAGGACTCTGATTACATTTTTTTTTTATCTTTGATAAAGCTTGAAACCATATTGACCTAATGCAAATGCCCCATTCTCTTTTTAGATTTCATCAAAGATTTGTAACAAATTGCGTTAAGTGTTAACTTTTAAACTATAGCAGGTCTTATGATCTCATAATGTTAAAGCATCGTTTCATTTTAACATTATGAGATGCTATAGGAACCTGCTGCTGTTTATATCAATTGCCCTGTGGTAAAATTGGTTTCATTATACATCATTTCTCTTAAAGTCAAAGAACTGATCGAGGACCTTAAGTGAGGGTTTAGTGTATAGTAGTCCCCCCTTATCCACAGTTTTGTTTTCCTCAGTTTCAGTTACCCATGGTCAACTGCTGTTCAAAAATATTAAATAGAAAATGCCAGAAATAACCATCCATTTTGAACTGTTCTGAATAGCATGGTGAAGCTTCAAGCCATCCTGTTTTGTCCCACCCAGGACGTCAATCATTGCTTTGTCCAGTGTATCCATTCTGTATACACTCCCTGACCACTAGTCACTTAGGGTATTATCTCCATTATCAGATCAATTATCAGCTATTTTGAGGGAAAGGAAGAGAGACATACACAGTACTCTTTATTATTACAGTATATTGTTATAATTGTTCTACCGCATTATTAGTTATTGTTACTAATCTCTTATTGTGCCTAATTTATAGATTAAAGTTTATCATAGGTCTGAATGTACAGGAAGAAACAGTGTGTATAGGGTTCAGTACTATCCATAGTTTCAGGCATCCACTGGTGGTTTTGGAATGCATCCCCCAAGGACAAGGGGGATGTATAGCCCCAGTGCAATTTCTAAACTGGAGAAAAGAACCCCTTCAAGTGTTCTTTATGAAGCATAGGATCCAACAGAAAAAGAAATGTCATTTATTTCCTATATGTCTCATAATACAACCTATTTTATGTGGCATTGGTCATCAGAAATTTGCAAACCAAAATTAGCATGATAACAGTTTGCAACTTCATCCTCACTATAGATTCTCTGAATGATAGTTGACTATATGAAGCAAAGGGATTAACTGACAAAGGTGGCACCTGTACCATTATGATGCCCACAATGAACATCCTGGTGCAGATTTAGAAATCCAGACCTAAGTTACTTTCTCACAATTACAAGCTTTTAAAGCAGTGACCAGAGGATGTTCTGAGCACAAGGATGCTTGACATTTTTATAACAATGGGAGCGACTTAAGTAGGATAGTGGTTTTTGTTCCTCTGAAGGCAACGACTTTTTCTTTTCTATTGTTCTTCTTCAAAATTTGGATTTACCCCACTCAGTTGCTGGCCTGAACATGCCAGTCATTTCTAGGGCATCCTGACATATTTGTCATCATCATCTTTTCAACAACTTTAATAACGGTCACAGTATTATGTGACCTTTTAAACACTACAACTCTAAACTGTTTTTATATTATCTGAGCTTTCTTATTGATAATTATGAGTCTCATGCATTGAACTTGTTGCTTTCTCCTATGGCAAAAACTTTGAAAATAAAATTCTCAGTTGTATTCTTTATTATCTTACTTCACCCTAAAATATATGTTTGAATAGATGTTCCATACTGTGTAGTACTGCATCATATAGAGAATGTTTGTAATTAGGTCAGCATGCACTGTTTCTAGGCACTGCCAAGGAAACAATTGTGTTATACCCACATTAGACTATTACCGAAGTAACGGGACTGAATGATTCATTGGGAGCGTGGTTGCCGTGCTCAGTGCTCCCAGTGGTACTACACTGAGGGCTCAGAAGATAGATGCAGTTGTGAAAGTCTCTTTGAGTGGTCATAAGGGACTCTCTTCCAAAACACAAAAGCATCGCAAAGGAGAACGTGTTTGACAAAGAGAAAAGAAAATATGGAAAGCATAAAGGAACAGACTAAAGCCCTCCTCCTCTCTGAGAATGCAGGCTAATGGTCATCCATGAGTCCTAGGGAGAAAAGGAGGCTGGTCCACATGACCCAAAGGGTAAAATAAACAACCAAGTGCTGCTCTACAGAATAGAGCCAGCAGTGTGAGAATGACAGGACATTTGGAAAAGACACCTGGATCTGAAAAGGAAGAACTTGTGCATCTTCAGCCATTGTGCCAGAGAAAAGGACCTTTCATAAAGATCATGAATTTGTTGGCATGGAAAAGAGGAACTCGCTGCTTCCTATACCAGCTACTGATACCGTGTCCTATATTGTTTCATTCAGTCAGTTAATACCTATTATTGCTTCTTGCGAATGAGATATTAGAGAACACAACATTGAACAACCACATGATTCCTGTCCTCACACAGCTTACAGTCTAATGAGCAAACAGACCCCATACTCGCCTGCCTTTTCTCCTTTTATGCCTCCTTTGCTGGTTCTTCCTTATCTCCTAGCCTCTGGGTTCTGGAGTGCTCCCGATCTCAGTCCCTGTGCTGCTCCTCTCTTCTATCTACACGCTTGTTCTAGTTTATCTCAGCCTGTCTCGGGGTTCTAAGTGCTATCCACACACTAATGACCCCTACATTTACATCTCCAATTGGAGCCTCTCCTCAGAATTTCAAACAGCTGCCCAACAAATCCACTTGGAAGGCATTTCAAACAGATGACTGAAATTGAACTCTTGATAAATACCTATCAGTCCTTCTCCAGTCTTCCCCACCAAATAATAACACCTTTCTTCTTTGAGTTATCAATCACAACTCTGAGTACCATCTTCAATGTGTCTCCTTCTTTTGCACTCTACCAAAAAAATTGTCAGCAAATTCTAATTCCTCTAGCTTCAGAATCTGTCCAAAATTTGGCTGTTTATCACACATCAACCCAGTGCAAGACACAATTATCTTCCCTATAGCATCACAATTACCACCTAAGTGTCTTCCCTGATTCAAATGTCTGGCCAGCTTCAACATATTCTCCAAAGTGCAGAAATAGAGATTCTACTAGAACAATCCCATAAGTATTTTTTTTTATTTTTATTGAATTTATTGGAGTGACATTGATTAATAAAATTACATAGATTTCAGGTGTACAGTTCTATAATATGGACCTGTACTGTATTGTGTATTCATCACCAGTTATTACTTTTTAATTTTTTTTATTTTAAAGAGAGGAGGGAGAGAGAGAGAGGAGAGAGAAAGAGAGAGACATGGATTCATTGTCTCACCCATTCATGCACATATTGGTTGACTCTCATAGATGTGCCCTGACCAGGGACGGAACCCACAACCATGGCTGCATTGAGACAATGCTCCAACCAACTGAGCTACCCATCCAGGGCACTATTACTTGTTATTTGCCTTCTATTTTCCCCACTTTCCAGTTCATTCATACACTGCTTCTGGTGGTATTTAATAAGATAATATTAAGAATTTGGTCTCCTTAGCAATAAAAATAGACCCTGATGTATCCAAATAACATTTTGTCTTTTTGTATCAGTCCTCAAGTACAAACCTGTGTACATGTTCTGCACCACTAGTTTTTGTGGTTAAGGGCTACTCCTTCCACCTGATTTATCTTTGCATCCTAAGCAGGGCCTATGTAGGATAAAAGAAGCGCTAGCCAACGAGTACTTGGCACTGCAAATTCAATGGGGTCCATAGATGCTGCCGCCATCAATGATTCTCGGCTGGCCAAGGCTGTGACGGAGACTAAAATCCAACTGTCCACGTGATGCATAAACAGTGATGCTTGTAGAATTACTTCAAGTCTTCCTAATGGATTGGGAGGGGTTGAAGTAGTGTAGTGCCTTAACCAGAATCTCCAAGAAAAAAAAGTCCTTATTTTGTTTGTTTTGTTGTTTTTTCAGAGAGGAAGGGAGGAGAGGGAGAAATATTAATGATGCGAATCATTGATCAGCTGCCTCTTGCATGCCCCATACTAGGGATCAAGCCCACAACCCAGGCATGTGCCCGAACTGGGAATTGAACTGTGACATCCTGATTCATAGGTCAATGCTCAATCACTGAGCCATGCCAGCGGGGCAAAAGTCCAGATTTTGTCTCATTGGCTAATTTCAAGCCATCATCTTCAAAATGTGTATTATCACCTCTCCAGCACACTACTGGGCTATATAAAAATAAATTTTTTTTAAAGAATCAACCCTAATTATTGTTTCCTATGCTTTAATAGCAACTAGACACACCACATTTCAAATGTAATCTTTTATTTTAATTAAAATGTCATCCTATGCCACTCAATACAAGAACTGAGGGTTGAAATTGAGAAAAACTTCTTTAAATGTGTGTTTCAGATTTGTCTCAGATAGGTACTAATTTCCAAAAATTAATTTTTTATTTCCTTTCTCCCTAGAAGTTAGATGAGGCCATGCTCATTGAAACATTCAGAATCAATAGAATCACGTTTTGTTCTCCAGACAGTGTTTGGACACAAAACTTGCAGGTAGTTTCTGTGATCATGCGGAAGAGTTGGGATGGATTGCATGGGACCATTTCTTGTTTTATTTTAAGTATTATGAAAGCTCTTATGTATTATTTAGGTTCAGACAAATGAGTCAGATCAATGAAATATGGTGCCTACTTTAAACAGAATGAAAGTGTGTAGTGATGGTAGAGAGACAGTAGATAGATATTTGATGTGATGAAACTAAAGACAACTTTTTTTATACAACAGCCGCAAACATCTGAGGAGTAGGAGGAGATTCTTTATCATAATTTTTTGCTCCAAGGAAAGAAAAAATATTTTGTCATTTTTCCTGAAATATGTACAATCTTTTTTGTCCTCGTTGAGTAAATAATTTTTTGAAAATACAGGGTTGGGAAAAAGTAGGTTTATAATTATTTGTATGGAAAATAATATAATAAATAATAATACAACAATAAACTCTGTTTTGTGTACTCAGAACTGGTGGTGTAATTCTAGTCCAAGCCCCAAAGTCCAAGAACCAAGGGAGCTGACGGTATAAATCCCAGTCGTGTGGCAGGAGTAGGTCACATGAGATGTTCCATCTCAACATTGAGACAGAAAAGAAAGAGTCTTTTGTTCTATTAAGTTTATTCATGACCTCAGTAGATGACTCCCACTCACCTTGGGCAGAGTAATCTATTGAGTTAATCCACTCAAATGCTCTTCTCATCCAGAAATAATCCTCACAGACACACCCAGAATTAATGTTCAATCTGGCACCCAGGGCCAGCCAAGGTGACATATAAAATTAATAACTGCCCTAGCTGATTTGGCTCAGTAGATAGAGCATTGGCCTGCAGGCTGAAGGGTCCCAGGTTCGATTCCAGTCAAGAGCACATGCCCGAGTTGTGGGCTCGATCCCCAGTAGCGGGCGTGCAGGAGGCAGTTGATCAGTGATTCTTTCTCATCATTGATGTTTCTGTATCTCTCTCTCCCTCTCCCTTCATCTCTGAAATCAATAAAAATATATTAAAAATAATAAAAAAATGAAATTAATAACTATCTCATAAGGTAATATATTTATTTGTTCCAGGGTTTATAATGTAGATAACTTTGGGGGACCATTCTGGCTACCACACCATACAAGTTCTCCACTGTTTGGTTTGCCTACCAAATTCCTCAGTTCCAGAGCAGGAATATGAGGGTTTTGACTCTCAGAACTGAGTGAAAGTGTTCACAAACATCTGTAAAAATATTATTTACTACTTATTTATAAATGAGGATATTCAAATATACTCAAAAGTAGAGTGAACAGTACAAAGCAGTCCATGTACACATCACCCAAGCTCAACAAGTCTTAATATTTCACCAGTCTTGAGACATCTGTTTATTCACACTCTGCTTTTTCATTTGGATGTGTGTTTAGATGGATGAAAATATCTCTATTTCTGAAAACTAATTTAGCTTCGTATTTTACTGGGAATTGTAATTGTTTTGTATAATACAAATTAAAGAACAAAGGGGTAATAATTTACAAAGCAAAAATAATACTAGTGCTTTCCTCTCATTTACTGGGTAGGAAATAGGATTTGGAGTATTAAAATCTTGCCCAACTTACATAATTGCTGTGATGATTCACTGATATTTGGTATGAATTGTCTCACAATATAGTACTCTCTTACTTCAGTCTTGTGCTGATGTGTAAGGGAAAAGTGAATGAAAGTAG
Organism: Myotis daubentonii; assembly: GCF_963259705.1. Classification (NCBI taxonomy): domain Eukaryota; kingdom Metazoa; phylum Chordata; class Mammalia; order Chiroptera; family Vespertilionidae; genus Myotis; species Myotis daubentonii. The sequence continues at coordinate 12,513,069 of NC_081842.1, read as the reverse complement.
TAGTCAGCTTTTCTCGGAGAATTTAAGAAATGAAACTCAATTGCACAATATTTCTTTTTTTAAATTAAATCTTTATTGTTCAGATTATTACATTTGTTCCTCTTTTTCCCCCCCATAACTCCCCTCCTCCCAGTTCCCACCCCATCCTCCGCCCTCACACCCTACCCACTGTCCTCATCCATAGGTGCACGATTTTTGTCCAGTCTCTTCCCACATCTCCCACACCCCTTTCCTCCCCAAGAATAGTCAGTCCACTCCCTTTCTATGCCCCTGATTCTATTATAATCACCAGTTCATTCTTTTCATCAGATTATGTTTTCACTTGATTTTTAGATTCACTTGTTGCTAGATGCATATTTGTTGTTCATAATTTGTATCTTTACCTTTTTCTTCCTCTTCCTCTTCTTAAAGGATACATTTCAGCATTTCATATAATCCTGGTTTGGTGGTGATGAACTCCTTTAGCTTTTCCTTATCTGTGAAGCTCTTTATCTGACCTTCAATTCTGAATGATAGCTTTGCTGGATAAAGTAATCTTGGTTGTAGATTCTTGGCATTCATCACTTTGAATATTTCTTGCCATTCCCTTCTGGCCTGCAAAGTTTCTGTTGAGAAATCAGCTGACAGTCATATGGGTATTCCCTTGTAGGTAACTGAGTTTCTTTCTCTTGCTGCTTTTAAGAGTCTCTCTTTGTCTTTTGCTCTTGGCATTTTAATGATGATGTGTCTTGGTGTGGTCCTCTTTGGATTCCTTTTGTTTGGGCTTCTCTGTGCTTCTTGAACCTGTAAGTCTATTTCTTTCACCAGGTGGGGGAAGTTTTCTGTCATTATTTCTTCAAATAGGTTTTCAATATCTTGCTCTCTCTCATCTTCTGGAACGCCTATAATTCTGATGTTGGTACGCTTGAAGCTGTCCCAGAGGCTCCTTACACTATCTTCGTATTTTCGGATTCTTTTTTCATTTTGCTTTTCGGTTGGGTGTTTTTTGCTTCTTCACATTTCAAATCTTTGACTTGATTCTTGCGCTCCTCTGGTCTACTGTTGGGAGTCTGTTTAGTATTCTTTATTTCAGTCGGTGTATGCTTAATTTCTAGTTGGTTCTTTATCACAACATCGAGGGTCTCATTAGATTTCTCGAGGATCTCATTAAGTTTATCGGCAGCTTCTAGACAGTTCTTGAGAGACTTTAAAAGTGTGGTTCTGGACTCTATATCTTCCATTGACAATTTTGTCCTGTTTCTTTGTCTCCGCATTTTGTTATGCTTTCTTGGTGCACCCCCTAGTGGTCTTTGTGAGCAGTCTTGTAGTTAAGCCTTGATTGTTGTAGCTAATACTAGGGGGGATTTGACCTCCAGGCCAAGTGGCTGTGAGAATCAGCTGTGTCTGCAGTGAGAGAACTTCTTTCCTCTAGGGAGGTGCTAATCTGGCATTTGCCTGAGGCTATCTGGCAAATGGCTCTGTGCAGGGCTTGGGCGGGGCAGGTCACACGGGATCAACAGGGTGGGCCGGAGAGAGCAGTTATGGCTGCTCTCAGTCCTGTCCCCAGAGGCTCTGCCTCTCTGAGTCCCAGCAACCACTGCAAAGCTCGGAGAGAAAGCTGCACTCGCTCTGACCGAAGCCAGACAGTCCCGCTTCTCCCGTTTGAGTCTGGGTCCCTAAAGACTCACCCGGATCTGGAGCTCAGAGTCTGCGACTCCCTCCCGATTGAAAACGCCAACCGCGCCCTCAGCCACCAGCCCGCTCTGCATGCACTCCGCACCTCAGTATTTGACTTCAGCACTGCGCCTCCTCTGAGTGTCGGTATGCGTTTCTCTTTCCTCCTAGTTGTAGGACTTCCACTCAGCCAGCATTCCTGTGGTTCTGGGTGATGTCCGTTCTGTCTTTTAGTTTCACTTTTGAAGTGGTTGTTCAAGGCAGCAAATTCCGGCATTAACCTATGCCGCCATCTTGGTTCTCCAATTCAATTGCACAATATTTCTACTTATTTTCTCCTTTTCTCTTGATGCCAAATCTCTCTCAAATAAATAAAAATTTTTAATAAATAAATATTATATACAGATGATGTATTATAGAATTTTACATCTAAAACCTATATAATTTTATTAACCAACTAGAGGCCTGATGCATGAAATTCATGCACTGGAGGGGTGTCCCTCAGCCCAGCCTGCACTCTCTCCAATCTGGGACCCCTTGGGGGATGTCTGACTGCCGGTTTAGGCCCAATCCCTGTGGGACATCCCTCTCACAATCCAGGACTGCTGGCTCCCAACCACTCGCCTGCCTGCCTACCTGATTGCTCTTAACTGCTTCTGCCTGCCAGACTGATCACCCCCTAACCACACCCCTGCCAGCCTGATCAGCGCCTAACTTCTCCCCTGCTGGCCTGATCGCCCCCAACTGCCCTCCCCTGCCAGCTCAGTCACCCCCAACTGCCTTCCCCTGCCAACCCGGTCACCCCCAACTGCCCTCTCTCCCCTGCAGGCCTGGTTGACCCCAACTGCCCTCCCCTGCTGGCCCGGTCACCCCCAACTGCCCTCCTCTGCAGGCCTGGTCTCCCCCAACTGCCTTCACTCCCCTGCTGGCCTAGTTGCCCCTAACTGTCCTCCCCTGCTGACCTGATTGCCCACAACTGCCCTCCCCTGCCGGCCATCTTGTGGTGGCCATCTTGTGACCTCATGGGGACAGCCATCTCGTGTGAGGGTGTAAAGGTCAATTTGCATATTACCTCTTTATTATATAGAATGTCACCCAATAAATTCAATAAAATGAAATTAAAAATCTGTTATGAGCATTAAAAAAAGTAATAAGTTGCATTGTCAGAGATGTCTTGTTTAGTTGCTCTTAAGCTAATTCAGCATGTAGCTAATGATTCCAAAAGTGATTTCCCATTTCTTAGATTCCCTGATTTCCTTCTTTATCCCTCCCCTAATGGTTGGCATTTTAAACTGGTATTATCCTCCAATCAAATATCAAATTTAGACATTACCTGTGGATTTTATTATAAATGATATGCTCCTCTCCATTGGGAGCTAGCAATTGTTCAAAATCAATACATATATACCAAAATGAAAGGGGGCAAAGTGTTGGTCTCTTTTCAGAATCAGAAATTATTCTAGTGCAGAATTTCAAGCATAAGGACAGAAGTAAAGTTTTTCTGTATATAGAAACCTACTCATGAATCCAACAAATGTTTATTAAGCACATAGTATACATGAGACACTGTTTGTTGCTATGCTAAATCAAAATGATGGAAGATAATCCCAACCCTCTTGGAGATTAATAAATGATACTTTACATCAACCACATGAGTGATACAAGGGAAATGGCAGTGATTAAGCAAAAAAATCTTTATGGAGCAGGTGGGATTTGAACTTGACTTTAAGGATGGAAAGGTTTTCCATAGAGTGTATTTGCACCACCAGTGCCTGTTTTAACCTATAGCACATCTGATGAATATTGTTCACATCAACATACACCCAATATTAACATGGAAACAAACTTTCCCACTAATAAGTAGCCACCTACCTGAGATTTCCTTTCTCGCACTTATTTAGAGCAGTGATTCTCTACTTGCGCATGCATCAGAATCTCCTGGAAAACTTGTTGGAACACAAATTGCTCAGCCGCACCCAATGCCTCTGATTTAGTAGGTCTCGGGTACAACTCAAGCTTTTGACTTCAATCAGCCGTGGGCAAACTACGGCCCAAGGGCCGGATCCGGCCCATTTGAAATGAATAAAACTAAAAAAAAAAAAAAAAAAAAAAAAGACCGTACCCTTTTATATAATGATGTTTACTTTGAATTTATATTAGTTCACACAAACACTCCATCCATGCTTTTGTTCCGGCCCTCCGGTCCAGTTTAAGAACCCCCTGTGGCCCTCGAGTCAAAAAGTTTGCCCACCCCTGTTAGGTGATACTGAAACTGCTGATCCGACAACACAATCTGAGCCTCTGATTTAAGCCCCTGCTTTGGTGCTTACATGCTTAGAACGGAACCCTGCTTTGCCACATCCTACCTCATCTTCAGAAAAGTCTATCATCTCAACACTTGATTTTCCTATTTGTAAGGTGATGACGTAGGTAATGCCAATACCCATCTTGTAAGCCTGTTTTGAGAATTAAATTGAATAATGCATAAAAATCAGGAGCCTGACATTAGTGCCCTACACTGGATAGCAATGATTACTACTAGGGAAAAAGCTAGTGGTTGGGGGTATGCCAGGTTTTATGGACTGAATGTTTGTGTCCCCTCCAAAATTCACAGGTTAAGACCTTACAGCCCAACATAATGGTATTTGGAAGTGGGGCTCTTGGGAAGTAAGTAGGTTTAGATGAGATCATCAAGGTGGTATCTCATGATAAGGTTTAATGCCCTTCTAATAAGAAGAAATACCAGGGCTCTCTTTCTCTCCTCCCTCTCTGTCTCCTCTTCTCCCTCTTGCCCTTCCCCCCACTAGCTGGCACCAAATAAAGTCCATGTGACCACACAGCTAGATGGGGGATGTCTGCAAGCCATGAAGCAGGTCCTCACCAGACACTGAATCTCACGGCCCCTTGACCTTGGACTTCCTAGCCTCCAGAACTGTGAGAAATAGATTTCTGTCACTTAAGCCCCCTAGTCCTATTTTGTTATAGCAGCTCAAATAGACTAAGACACCAAGGAAATAGTGTGAGATATGGTGCCAAGGGCGGATGGATCATTCCTGTTTGGAGAATGGCAAGCAGCTAAGACAACCTAGGATGTAACTTTCACATGGGGAAAAGGAGGAAGCTATCAGAGGACCTGAATGAGAATTAGGAAGAACACTGGAATTCCTTGGGCACCACTTTCTTCCTAATTGTCTGGTGTTTCTAACAGTTATTGGCCTCTACTTTCTCTCGCTAAGTGCCCACTATTTCTAGAAGAACAGCAGGAATGCTCAAATAACTAGCACTATTCCCAAGGTAGAAGAGCAGTGAAAATGCTACATCCAAGGATTCTATTAATGCCCCAAGAGGACCCTCCCAATGAGACTGTGCAGAGACCTATATTGCAAAGAGGCGCTTAAGCATCCTTTTCATTAATGTGGGTCTTCAAGTTGTTTATCCTTATGCTTTGAAATCGACCCACACTGATTTTCAGTTAGTTTTCAATATCCCCTTACTTTAGTAGATAGACCTACTCCTCCAGCTCTCTTTGCTTTGTGATGTTGTGATTAAATGTGTTAGAATGATGCTGTAAACAGGGCCGGTACTGCCACTACATTTCAAGTAGCTGAGAAATTAGTGCAAATATGTAACTAGGACAGTAATATCCCTTGTTGGTGCAATTGACTTGGTAATGGTGCGCTAGATCCTATTCAAAACATCACATGAGAATTATTAGAAATGCAGAATCTCAGGTGCCACCCACCAACTGAAGCAGAATTTGCATTTTAACAGGGTTCCCTCAAAATTCATCTTCACATTAATGTTTGAGAAGTATGACCTGGACACTCACACAATTTTAGTATTGCCTTAGGAAAGCCTTTCAATACCTACCTGCTCCCCAAAAACACTCATTCATTTATTATACTTTAATAAAAATAGTGAAATAAGATAAAATACTATATTCAGATTGCTGGAATGTAGGAGATAGGGATTTCCAAGCATGCAAAGACATGAGCACATAATAGCTAGAACAGGGGTGGGCAACCTTTTTGTGAGTGCGTGCCCAAACCAGCAAAATCTCTGACTCAAAATTCTTCTGCGTGCCAACCCTAATTTTTTGAGAACATGTTATGCCTACTTAATATCTCCTAAGGTGTACATATGTGAAGAACCTTGAAGAAATAATAAAATTCATTTGAGCAACACAGTATATGATGATGAAAAATACATTTATTTTTTAATGTATACATGTACACTGATAGTCCGACAGAAAACTTTACGACTCCGTATGATATTATCAGTGGGACTTTTGCTGCTGCATCACTGATGACAGAGATTTTACATCAGGTTTATATTTAGTGACCTTCAGAGATATGCACGAGCTACTACTTTCATCCATCAGGCTACTCCTATTACGAGACTTAACAAAATTTATCACTGAGAACAAAGCTTCACAAGTGTATGTGGATGAAACCAAAACACTGGTCGGATCTAGGAAGGCAGGGAGAGTTAAGGCAAAGGCATAGAAATTGTTCCTCCCCTCTCTCGTCAATCCATGTCTATGGTCTTTAAGATAACTTGTTATGTAAAATTATTTATTTATCTAAGATGCACCTACACTGAATTTATCTAAAAAATAAAAAAGTCGATATTAAGAAAAAAACTGTAAATGGAAGATTATAAGAGAGGGTTTCGCATGCCAGCAAAAGTTACTGGCATGCTATGTTTGGCACGCGTGCCAGGGGCTGCCCACCCCTGAGCTAGAACATGGCATACAATCATGTTCAATTGTCCTAAAGTTCCTAAACCAATAGAACAAAAAGAGAAATTGGCCCAGTTTTGATCAAAAGATAGTCAAGTCCCTGAATTCTTTATTGTTAAAGCCATCTGCTCCTGGCATAGCCAGAGCTTCAAGGAGATTTCTGTATATTACAAAAAACATGAGAGGCACTGTGTATTAATTACTGACTAGGGCTGTGGTGTCCAAATGTTGTTTAGCGCCACCTAATTTGGGGAACCTGAACCCCCACGGGCATCCTACTCCTTGGTCTCTACCTGGATTTCAGACTGTCACCTGCTTGGCTTTCTAAGGCTCAGGGTTCCTCTGAAATAGAAGGTGGTCCAAAGCCAAACATCTTACCGAAAATGAAAAATCTCCAAAAGAGGCAATGCAAAACAAAAAGGGAAGTGATCCAAATTGGAAGGGGCAGGGAGAGAGAAACAGAGAGAGATCAAAATTAAAGGAAAATTCCATGCTGAAGGCAAACATTTAATTCTTTTATTGCTACTTTCTTCCTCACCACCCAAGCCCAATTATGTGACCTTATCCCACAGTTTGTATTACACATCGTTCCCGGTGGAGATGGGTGGGGGGTGGCAGAATGGTTCCCTTCTAAAAGGGTTGTTCCCTAGAGGGTAGACCATATGGCCAACAAGAACTGTAAAAAAAAAGTGCAACAGGGAGCAAGCTAGCAAGAAGCTACAGAGTCAACCCCTTCAACTCTCAACCCCTGCTTTTATGACCTCCTTTATTTTATTTTATTTATTTTAAAATACATTTTTATTGATTTCAGAGCGGAAGGAAGAGGGAGAGAGAGAGATAGAAACATCAATAATGAGAGAAAATCATTGATCTGCTGTTCCCCTGCACCTCCACACACTCACTGGGAATTGAGCCCACAACCCAGGCATATGCCCTGACTGGGAATCAAACTGTGATCTTCTGGTTCATATTTCGACACTCAACCACTGAGCCATGCCAGCTGGGCAACCTCCTTTATTTTAAATAAGACCCAAAAGTACTGACCTAACTTACATAAAATTGCCTAAAACTAAAGCGAATTACATATCACCACTCCCCAACCTACTTTTGCCAAACTTATCTTCCTTTATACACTTCCTAAGGTCCAATCACACAATGCTCCCAGTGAACCAAGTACATTGCCTAATACACAGTAGAAGCTCAATAAACATCTGCTGAATAAACAAATTATGCACCTTTCCTCAAGATAGCTAGCAGCATCCTAGATTATTGTCCTCCCCCAACCCCACCCTTAGAAATTTTCTTCTTCAGGGTGCACACATGGACACCTTTTTCATGGCATTATCTACTAACCCCCTGAGTTAAAATTCTCTCTTCTTTGTGCTCCCATAGAAATTGCTTGTAATACTATTATAAAGCTTGCTCTATCCTTACTCATATTACATGCTTATACCATCTCCTCTGATGAGGAAAATCAGCCCCCTACCACAATCAAGAGGAATTGATTTCATGTGTTCAAAGCTAGCTCAAACCACAGGACAATATCCTCTATTCTTCATTCTCTAAATGTCATAATTTACTTTATTCTTCAGAACAAATATGGTGCCTCCATTGTTCATTTTGTTTTGTAAGTAAACCTGAATACCCTTTCACAATTATATTTTGCATTGTTTACTACAACTCCCCTTGTTTTCAAAATGTAAATTTGAATCTCTTCATATGTATGTTTGACCTCCATTACACTTGCTCTACCTTTTAATCAAAACATATACTTTAATCTCTTTTCAAATATATATGTTAAATTTATTTATTTGTAACTGCAAGGATCTCCTTCACCTTTGGGTCCAAAAACAATGCCCGGAAAGATCAGGAGAATCTTGAGTTGTATTCATGTATAAAAGAGATCAACCAAAGGACTTGTATGCATGCATATAAGCCTAACCAATGGACACAGACACCAGGGAGGTGAGGGCATGAATAGGGGAGTGGGGGAGTAATGGGGGGAATAAGGACACATATGTAATACCTTAATCAATAAAGAAAAAAAAGAGAGATCTAGCCCTAACCGGACTGAGGGGTCCCGGGTTCAATTCCTGTCCAGGGCACATACCTTAGTTTCAGGTTTGACCCCCAACCATGGGGTGTGTGCAGGAGGCAAACATCTCACAGTGATGTTTCTCTTTCTTTGTCTCTTCCCCTCCCTTTCACTCTCTCTAAAAATTAATGGAAAAATATCCTTGGGTGAGGATTAACAACAAAAAATAATTTAAAAAATTGTAAAAATAAAATAAAAAGAGAACTGATATATAATAGTCCTTTGCTTCTGGCTGGCAGTCAATCCTCCTTGTTTCTCTTTATGTGCCAGATTTTTAAGTCAATGCTGAGTCTCTGGGCTTATTTTCACAGCAATCTGGTGTAGCTGACAGAGTCTGGAACAAACAGACCCTGATGATAGTGGAGGGGGCTATAAGAGGAGAACTCAGGGAACATACGCTAAAACTTCTTGTTGTCCCAGTTTTATGGTCTCCTCCTTAGCGTCTTTCCTTCCATTGACAAGGGATTGCAGTAAGAGCTCCATCGCTGAGCTGTTTTTAGCTCCGAATGGCTTTTGTCCTTGCTGGTAGGATTTATAGACCAAGCCTATCTGTTTTTTGTTGTTGTTGTTGTTTTTAATATATATTTTATTGATTTTTCACAGAGAAGAAGAGAGAGGGATAGAGAGTTAGAAACATCGATGAGAGAGAAACATCGATCAGCTGCCTCTTGCACACCTCCTACTGGGGATGTGCCCGCAACCAAGGTACATGCCCTGGCCGGAATCGAACCTGGGACCTTTCAGTCCGCAGGCCAACGCTCTACCCACTGAGCCAAACCGGTTAGGGCCCAAGCCTATCAGTTTGTCTAGGCTCTGTGTCACTCCTTTTCATCCCTTAAAAAAAGTGAAAGAGAAAATAAAAGGAAAGGAATAAAAACAAAGGGGGGAAAAGAGAAGGGAGTAAAAAATTTAGGATAATCTTTTTAATATTTGTAAGTTTTGAAAATTTATAATTATATTAATAGAGATGCTCCAACAGCAAGAGAATATTTAAAGAAACAGCCAAGAGAGGAAATTGGCCATGTGCACGTGGCCAATGAGACTCTACAAAGGCAGAGAATTCAAGAACATCCTCCTCTATCCCCCACTTTTATATCTGCATATGACCTGCTCCAGAGGAGCAAGGAGCTTCTCCGTCTTGCTAATCATATTATCAGTACTTTCCACAGTGAGAGCACATACATAGTAAGCCACTCAAAGGAGAGAAAGGAGAGGAAGAGAGAAGAAAGGCGGGAGGGAATGTTTTGCCTTCATTCTATAGAAAAAGCAACATTTTCCTTTTGAATAGCAACCACAATCTACATCAAGAAATTGGTATTAGATAACCAATATATTTTTCATCTCATAAGTCTTATATCTTTATATTGACAATAACCAACCTCAGTACTGTTGCTTTTCTTTTTATTTCATATTCTCCCTCAGATAATCTTTACTTCTTTTTTTTCGTCTCACCCAAGGATGTTCATTGATTTTAGAGGGAGGAGAGAGAGAAAGAAACATCAATGGATTCCCTCTAGTACTTGCCTCGATCAGGGATCAAACCCACAACCTTTTGGTTTATGAAAGGGCACTCCAACCAACTGAGCCATCCTGCCAGGGCAATCTTTACTTCTTTGAACATTTCAATGTGCTTGGTTATATTTATTGATAGTATTTCTAAAGCCACTTCAATATACCGCAGGGCCTCTCATATACTCTCTTGAAAGGTCATCCCTTCTCACAGTAAGGTTACAGGAAAAGGCTAAAGAGTGTTCACAAATTCTGCCAATATATATAGATTTTTCTTTAGTAGTTCTTAGATTTAACAACAACAACAACAAAACTTAGTTTTCAATACCTTTTGGGGGTTGCTATGGCATGGGAACATGTGTATTTAGAAAGTACCACTTAAAAAGCTATTTATTAAAAAAATACTATGAGACAAAAAAATCACATCAATCATCTGGAATATAATTAGTATTGCTAAATTATTATTGTTGGGCAAAATAAGATTGTCTTCAGGGGAGGGAAATGCCTCCTCCTTGCCTGTAATTTTAAATTTAGTAAATGCCCGTGAGAAATATATTTATATGTATAGTCTTCAAGCACTATAAAATTAAAACTTTAAACCACCTAAACAGAAAGAGGTATGGTACTCAGTGAGGCAATTTATTTGAAACCATGTAAAACTTTTAATGTCAGTTTTTCACAGCTCAACCATGTCAACTCATAAATTTGTTTTCAAAGCCGTCTTGAATGAGCACAGGAAGATTTTGAATAGCAACATGGACCAACAAGACTTATCCTGAAGCACATAAATCATTTTGACATATATGTTCATAACAACAGTCTTCAGAAGAAAAGGGAACAGTGAAAGTTCTAAGAAATGGGGCAGGAATACTTCCTAACGTTCAGTGGTTTAGATGAGTTGCTAAATTAGAAGTTGTAAAAGTATATGTAGTTTGCATAAAAAAATAATTGTATTCACCATGCAGACAAAAAGTCCCTTTGAACTTGCTTTATTGGGGGGTAATTTTGTGACTCAAAGAATTCTTCATATTTCCCCAAGGATGCTTTAATCATTTCTCTCTTTCACCCTCCAAAGACCTCAAAAAGTCCATTTGTGTGTCATATGTATACCAGAGACATTCAGAACATATATTTCTTGCTAAACAATTAGGGGTATAAGAGCAAGCCGTTGTGAGTAAATGATAACTTTCCCATATAGTTGAGGATAAGTCCCTTAAAACTCAATACTTCACAATAGCCCCTTAATATTCCTTAAGGGATGGATGTAGACACAGTTACAACCACCCACAGGGCATTTTGGGAGGAGTAAAAGCAATGTCTGTGTGCTCTTGAACCAGAATTAACTACAACATTCTATATCGGGCCTTCCTGGATGGGGCAACAGTCTTTTTCTTCTGTAGTTTTGATTTGCATCCCTGATCAGATGTTCTTCATGCTGTTTTGTCATGCCATTCTGATTGCAGCTCAAATGTACACACACAAACACACAGAATGGAGTATTATTCAGCCATAAAAAAGAAGGAAATTCTGGGTTTTTTGTAACAATGTGCATGGACTTTGAAGCCATTATGCTAAGTAAAATAAGTCAGAAAGAGAAAGTCAAATACTACATGTTCTCACTTATTGGAGGAATCTTTTAAAAAATCTAAAATGAAAAACAGTCAAATAGTAATTGCCAGGGCCTGAGGTTAGGGGGAGATGGGAGATGTTGGTTAAAGGCTACAAACTTTCAGATATGAAATAAACAAATTCTGTGGATGTAATGTACAGCCTGGTGACTATAATTAACAATGTGTGTTATATACTTGAAAGTTGTTAAAAGAGTAGATGTTATCACCATACACACAAAAACGGCAGTTATATGGGAGGATAAACATGTTTTTAATGTATTTTTATTGATTTCCGAGAGGGAGGTAGAGAGAGAGATATAGAAACATCCATGATGAGAGAGAACCATTGATCGGCTGCTTCCTGCACGGCCCCTACTGGAGATCAAGCCCGCAACCCGGGCATGTGCCCTTGACTGGAACTGAACCTTGGACCCTTCAGTCCGCAGGCTTGTGCTCTATCCACTGAGCCCAGCCGGCGAGGGCGAGGATAAACATTTTAACTAACCTTGTTATAGTTATCTTTTGCAATATACAGGATTGGCAAAAGGAGGTTTACAGTTGTGAGTACACCAAACATAGAGTTTATTCTTGTATTATTATTTATTATGCATTTGTATTACAACTAAAAACCTACTTTTGCCCACCCTATATGCGTGCATCAAATTGTCACATTGTACACTCTTAAACTTACATAGGTTACATGTCATATAAGTTAATACCTCAATAAAACTGAGAAAAGAAGATTCTGAAATAAATTCTTAAAAAAGAAAAAGAAGATCTGGACATAGAGTTTACAGGCCTTACAGCAGGAGCAAGTTTGGGGTGCCCAAGGAACAGAAAGGAGCCTACATGGGTGGATCATAGCAAGTAAGAGAAAAAGAGAGGTCAGCAGAGGACAGAGCAGATATAATCTTGAAAGCCATAGTAAGGAATTGGGATTTTATTCTATGGTCTGTGTAAGCCACCGAAGGGCTTTAAAAATAGTGATACAATGGAGCTCACATTTAAAAAGACAGTTGTTCCATATTTGCTGAATAAATGAATAAATACAGATTCTTTATTAACTTTCTCTAAGTAAATATGTCACTTATGATCCCTTTGCAAACTAAATATTTTCAGTGGCCATCTATCATCCCCTTTCACCTTCTCTTAATGGAATCTAAATGGTTTCCTTTGAGACTAAAATAGAGTTGGAAAAAATATTTCTCCTTCATTTTTATATCATCAATAAGCTCTTTGTGTTAATTTTTAAGTCTTGAGTTACAGTTTCAGTATTGGAAGAAGAAGGAGGAGAAAGGTGACGCACTCCTCCTCATTTGCTGGCATCCTTCCCTCCACTTTGATCTCCTATTCACACTCTGTTCTCTGTGCCCAGAATGTCCTCTTTTCCCATCTTCTCTGACCAGCTCTTGGTCATCTCCCAAAGAGACCTACTGAGTAATCTACTTCTCAAGGCAGAATACAACTAGTTGGTGGATGACAGCCATTGGTCCATATTTGTTGGCTAAATAGAGTTAATATTTCAAAACCTACACACAAGAGGGATTTGGGATCTTCTGCCCCTTCTCCCCATCTCTTTTACTCCCCCCACCACCCCCCAACAACCAGAAAAACAACAGTCTTAGTTGCCAATAAACTTTCCTTTGGGTGGGCTCTACCTAAGTTTACACTGGGGGAAGGGGATGAGCAAGCAAATTGGGTAGGAATCTCACTGTTGTCCTACATCCAACTCATAAACTCCAATCCAGGTTTTATGAGTAAGAACATTGATGCTTTTGATCTCATTTGCCTGACTCTCATGTCTACTCCAAAACTGGCTCTGAATTCAGGAAAAAGAGGTTTCTGGAATACCAGCAAGATACAGTGAGATGGACAACACTAAATAGGAAGTTTGGAGACCAGATAGACTTGCAATCCAGTTGCAACTCTACTACTATCTGCAAAACTTTAGACCAGTCACCCAAAACTAATAACTAACTCTTACTTGATGTCAAACACTCATTAAGCACTACATAGATTAATCTTCAAAACAATTCTGAGATAGATACAATTACCAACAAACCCATTTTACAAAGAAAAAGTGGGCAGAGTAAGTCTGACAGCTGCAATATGAGCCCGGCAGCCTGTCTCAACCTCGGCAAGTTTCCATTTTACTCATCTATAAAAGGCGGGAGTTGGCCCAGACAATCTCTAAGATGTCTGTCAACCCCTAATTTCTCTGACACTCCCATTGCCTTGTCTGCCTTCCCCATTTCTCTGCCATTCCCTTGTGAAAGATGGGGGCACCTCCTTCATGCTGCTATTTATTTCTGTGGAAACTACACTATTTAGTTTGACAATTTTAATTGAATGTTTACCCACACCTCTTAAAATGAATGTAATGCTAATTTTATCAGGTCAACAAGTCTGACCTACATACTTTCCCCAATATTTACCATTTCAACTCTGCCTCTTGCCAGAAGCTGATGACTCTAAAAATCAAATCCTATGGCAATGTCTCTCTCTCTCTCCAACTATTATTCTCTCTCTGAAACACATTGTACCTTACTTCTTATTATCTTGTTTGTTTCCATGTGACATACATGCTGACTATATCTGACTATGATTATTCGGAACCATAGTTACACACTCCTTACCAATTGCACTTGTTTACAATTACTCATCCTGGTTCCCAGTAAACTCTTTGTTGTATGGGGAGTGGGCTGATGAGTCTGCTATAGGTCATCATGGCCCTCACCTCGGAGCTGTCATCAGACAGCCCATCCTCCTGGAAACTGTCACAGAATCCTCACTTTGTCTAGCATCCATAGGTCCTTTTATCTATGAGTTATAGAGTGCATCTTATTTTTTGAAAGCAGAAATTCGCATAACATGGAATGAACCAGATAACTTATGGCTAGTTCTGGTTGTTTCTTCTTTCATTTCTGTTCTTCCATATTTTCTCACTTGAGATATTAATTTTTTTTAAATACAAGCTAATAACCCCAAATCCTCTTCTCAAACTCCTTCTGACTAAACCATTTTGCTGTACTGTCCAGTGTACATAATGGTTAATAAAATATGTCACCGGAAGACATCTACTAGACCACTTAAGACAGCACTATTTGCAAGTGCCTAAACTGGGAACTAACCAAATGCCTGTCAACAGCAGAATGGGTAAATAGATTGTGGTATATTTCCATAATATAATACAATAAGAATTAACGAGCTTAACTACTCACAACAATATGGGTGAGTCTCACAATCTGAGTGAAAGAAGCCCAACACAAAAGAATAAAATTATATGCCTCTATTTGCATGCAGAACAAAAGCAGGTGAAAGCAAATCGATGCTGTTGGAAGTCAGATAGTAGTTACCTCTGGGGATAGAGGCTGGTGTGGCTCAATAGTTAGCCTGAAAGGGGCCAACAGGGTCTCTGGGTCCTGGCCATAGTGTGTTCTCGATCTGATTGCTGATCACATGGGGGTGTTCAGCTGATCACATGAGTTCTACACTTTAGGATAGGTGTACTTTCTGTATATATTTTAGAGTTTAATTTACAAAATTTGATAAACTAAAGAAAATAATAAATAAAATTAAAAAAACAAATGATATCTTTTATTAAATACTGGCTTTTGTGCCAGTTGATGTTTATCTATGTGCTAACTCATTTCATCTACAGTAATGGAGCCAAATTCAGGATTCGCAAGCAGACGGTCTGGGTGCTGGTTTAAATCTTGACTCTGCTATTTCTACATGTTTTATGGGTTGTTGTGTGGGGGTTTTTGCTGCATTTTTCTTTTTAACTTCCTTAATCCTCAGTTTTTTTCATTTAGAAAATGCAGATAATAGTAGTAGTGACTTCATAAATTTATGTTAAGTATTAAATTAGCAAATCCTTGTAAAGTACTTAACATAATGCCTAGCATGTAGTAGTGCTCAATAAATCTTTACCAAATTATAGTTTCTGGGTTATCTTGCCTAGAAATACTCATCTCTTGTAAACTTATGCATTGTGAGGTAGTCCACAGGCCTTTCACCTTCAGATATTAGAACTAAATAAGAGAGCAGCATGTCATGCTCTGCACAGGAATAAATGAATGGAAGGAAGCAAAAGGGAAGGGGGAGGAAGGGAGGGAGAGAGGAAAGGAGGGAGGGAGGGAGGGAGGGAGGGAGGGAGGGAGGGAGGGAATAAACTTGAAAAGAATGCCATCCTAGCATGTGAAGATGGTGAAGAGATAATGGTAAGAATGGAAATAGACAATTTGAAAGCCATCAAGATATGTCATCATCATCATTATCATCTGATTCTCTAAAAGAAAATGTAAGATAAAGAAATACAATTGTACTTCATTCTGAGTCCTGAGTTCATTACCATTTTGTATTGTAGATACATGGCAGGCCGAATGTATAGCGGTAAGACTGCTGACTCAGATCAGAGCACTTAGATTTAAGTCATGGCTGCTTATGTCATCTGGGCAAATAACTTCTCCCTTCCTCAGTGTCCTCTCCTGTATGATAAGGATAACATTAATAGGGCCTACCTCATAGTTTGAGGTTTAAAGCAATTAATAAATAACTTGGGAATGGCCGGCATGGCTCAGTGGTTGAGCATTGACCTATGAACCAGGAGGTCACAGTTCGATTCCCAATCAGGGCAGATGCCTGGGTTGCAGGCTTAATCCTCAATAGGGGGTATGCAGGTGGCACCAATCAATGATTCTCTCTCATCATTGATGTTTCTATCTCTCTCTCCCTCTCCCTTACTCTCTGAAATCAATAAAAATATATTTTAAAATAAAATAAAATAAAATAAATAACTTGGAGTAGTTGGCATACAGAAAGCACTAATAACTTTGTAAAAGACAATAAATGAATTAAATGTTCAGGGTTCACTCTGAGGAAAATTATAAAGTCAAAATTTTGTTTTATCCTCTCTAAACTTTCTTTAAAGTGCTTTCACCTTGCTTCCTGCAGGCCCCCAATGCACATCCCCTGGTAACTCAAAGCCCTCCCTTGAAAAGACTCCACCCAGGCCTGCCAACTCCCTGTCCCAGATCCCCTCCTTAGAATCTTCATAAACTTTACTTGTGCTGTGTTTCATTCCACTCACTCTGAGAGAAAATGTAATCTTTTCTAAGAGATAATAATGGGTGAATCTTTTTCTTTATTTTTAATTCTTTATTGTTTAAAGTATCCTATCTAATAAAAGAGAAACATGCAAATTGACCATACCCCCAAACGCTTCCCATTGGCTAATGAGGGTGATATGCAAATTAACTGCCAACCAAGATGGCGGCCGGCAGCCAGGCAGCTGAAGCGAACAGGAGGCTTGCTTGCTCCAGTGATGGAAGAAGCCAAGGTTACCCGCCTGCCGCTGCCTGCCTCTGAGCTGCAGTCTAAGAAACAATGTTGCAATTATAGAAGCTAAACAAGCTCCAGATAGCTGCTTTCAGCCTGCCGGCCTCGGAGCTTAGAGCAGCAGTGATGGCAACAGTGTTTCAATTTTAGAAGCTATACAAAGCCCAGATACCTGCTTTCAGCAGCTGAGGCCTCAAGCTGGAGCCGGCCTCAGAACTAAAGCCGGCTCTCAGTTCCAGTGACAGCCATAGAAAGTAAATAAATCCCAGAATAAAAAAAAAAAAGGAGAGGCTGGGAGCTTCAGTCACTCGCCAGCCTGAAAACGGCCCTCAGCCCCTCACCCAGACTGGCCAGGCACCCCAGTGGGGACGCCCACCCTGAAGGGGGTGTGACCAGCTGCAAACAGCCATCATCTCCTCATCCAGGCTGGCCAGGCACCCAAGCGGGACCCCCACCCTGATCCAGGACACCCTTCAGGGCAAACCAGCCAGCCCCACCCATGCACCAGGCCTCTATCCTATATAGTAAAAGGGTAATATGCAAACTGACCCTAACAGCAGAAAGAATGGGAATGACTGGTCACTATGACACACACTGACCACCAGGGGGCAGACGCTCAATGCAGGAGCTGCCCTCTGGTGGTCAGTGCGCTCCCACATGGGAGGAGCTCTGCTCAGCCACAAGCCAGGCTGATGGCTGCCAGTACAGCAGTGGTGGTGGGAGCCTCTCCTGCCCTCAGCAGCGCTAAGGATGTCTGACTACAGTTTAGGCCTGCTCCCTGCTGGCAAGTGGACATCCCCCGAGGGCTACCGGGCTGCCAGAGGGATGTCTGATTGCCATCTTAGGCCCAATCCCCCAGGGAGCGGGCCTAAGCCAGCAGGTGGTCATCCCCTGAGGGGTCCCAGACTGCGAGAGGGCACAGGCTGGGCTGAGGAACCCCTCCTACCCCCCAAGTGCACAAATTTTTGTGCACCAGGCCTTTAGTTACATATAATATTACATATGTCTCCTTTTTACCCCATTGACCTCTCCCTGGCCACCCCCATCCCCAGCACATGCCCTCACCCCCCCTAGTGTCCGTGTCCATTGGTTATGCTGACATGCATGCATACAAGTCCTTTGGTTGATCTCTTACACCACCCCCCCTCCCCTGCTTTTCCTCTCAAGTTTGATGGTCTGATCGATGCTTCTCTGTCTCTGGATCTATTTTTGTCCATCAGTTTATGTTGTTGATTATATTCCACAAATGAATGAAATCATGTGATATTTATCTTTCTCTGACAGGCTTATTTAGTTTAGCATAATGCTCTCCAGGTCCATCCATGTTGTTGCAAATGGTAAGAGTTCTTTCATTTTTATAGCAGCTTAGTATTCCATTGTGTAGATATCCCACAGTTTTCTAATCCACTCATCTGCTGATGGGCATTTAGGCTGTTTCCAAACCTTAGCAATTGTAAATTGTGGTGCTATGAACATAGGGGTGCATATGTCCTTTGATTGGTGTTTCTGGTTTCTTGGGATATATTTCTAGAAGTGGGATCACTGGGTCAAATGGGAGTTCCATTTTTAGTTTTTTGAGGAAACTCCATGCTGTTCTCCACAATGGCTGCACCAGTCTGCATTCCCACCAGCAGTGCATGAGGGTTCCTTTTTCTCTGCATCCTCACCAATACTTGTCATTTGTCGATTTGTTGATAATAGCCATTCTGACAGGTGTGAGATGGTACCTCATTGTCATTTGATTTGCATGTCTCAGATGATTAGTGACTTTGAACATGTTTTCATATGTCTCTTGGCCTTCTGTATGTCCACTTTTGAAAAGTGTCTATTTAAGTCCTTTGCCCATTTTTTGATTGGATTGTTTATCTTCCTTTTGTAGATGCATGAGTTCCCTGTAAATTTTAGAGATTAGGCCCTTATCGGAGATAACATTGGCAAATATGTTCTCCCATGCAGTGGGCTTCCTTGTTATTTTGTTGATGGTTTCTTTTGCTGTGCAGAAGCTTTTTGTTTTGATGTAGACTCATTTATTCATTTTCTTCTCAGTTTCCATTGCCCTAAGAGCTGTATAGATAAAGATATTGCTATGAGATATGTCTGATATTTTGCTGCCTAATTAATGGGTGAATTTTTGTCAGAAAACATTTCTTCTTTTTGAGTGTTGTTTTTCCTTAGTGAAGAAGTGTAATATATATTTTAAAACTATTATAAAATAATAATGTTTTATTTAAAGTTTAAATAGTAATAACTCTTTATAAGACCACATATTAAACATAGCTGTAATTGTAACTGGTCTTTTTTGTCTTTATTGTTGAGAGTATTATAGATGCCAGATAAAATTTCTGATTTTAGCAGGGCTTCTTGATATCTGCTTCATAGCCCAGTGAATGACACAGATTGTACAAATTTATAGTACCATTTTCTGCCAATGGAGAGATATTATTTTTTTATATTTCTATTTATTTCAGAAAGGAAGAAAGGGGGAGAAAGAGATAGAAACATCAATAATAAGAGAGAATCATTGATTGCCTCTTGCACGCCTCACACTGGGGAGTGAGCCCGCAATCCAGGCATCTGCCCTGACCGGGAATCAAACTGTCATAGGGCAACGCTCGACCACTGAGCCATACCATCAGGGCAATGGAGAGATGTTATTAATCAGACAAACCTTGTCCTTTTGTCCTATTGTGCGCTGATTGTTTAGGAGCTATAAATTTCAAAATAAAAACAATTTCTCTTTTCTAACCTTTCATATCCAAATTTTTTTAAAAAGTGGGGAACTAAGGGAAGGAATATTTTCTGATGCTTCTGTTGAGTTTTAATTTCCCCAAGGGAATGACCAGAAACCTGTTATGTGCAACCCATTCTCTTTCCCATATTGAACAATGCTATACATGGGTACAGCAAGAGTAGGTTTACAGTTGTGAGTACACAAAACACAGTTTATCCTTGTATTATTATTTATTAACTAGAGGCCCGGTGCACAAAAATTTGTGCACTCGGGGGGGGGAGGGGGGTCCCTCAGCCTGGCCTGTGCCCTCTAGCAGTCTGGGACCCCTCGGGAGATAACGACCTGCTGGCTTAGGCTTGCTCCCGGGTGGCAGAGGGCAGGCCCAATCCCTAGGTGCAGCCCCTGGTCGGGCTCAGAGCAGGGCCGATTGGGGAGTTGGGGCGCCGCCCCCTGTCACACTCAAGGCAGGGTCGATGGGGAGGTTGCGGCGCCATCCCCTGTCATGCACAGAGCAGGGCCAATCGGGTTTGGGGCGCTGCCCCCTGTCACACACCATCACGCCATCCCCTGTCATGCACAGAGCAGGGCCCATCAGGGGGTTGGGGTGCTGCCCTCTATCACCCACAGAGCAGGGCGGATCAGGGGGTTGGGGCGCCGCCACTCTCACACTCAGGGCAGGGCTGATGGGGAGGTTATGGCTCTACCCCGTCACACACAGAGCAGGGCCCTTGAGGGGGGGGGGAGCTCCCCCCTATCAGGCACAGAGCAGGGTGGATAGGGAGGTTGTGGCCCCGCCCCCTGTCACACACAGAGCCGCAGGGCGATCAGGGGGTTTGGGCGCTGCCCCATGTCACACTGATCCTGGTGCCGGGAGGCCTCACGGCTCCGCTGATCCCGGTGCTGGGAGGCATATTACCCTTTTCCTATATAGGGTAGAGGCCTGGTGCACGGGTGGGGCTGGCTGGTTTGCCCTGAAGGGTGTCCTGGATCAGGGTGGGGGTCCCCACTGGGGTGCCTGGCCAGTCTGGGTGAGGGGCTGAGGGCTGTTTTCAGGCTGGGGGTAACTGAACTCCCAAACGCTCCTTTTTTCCTTTTTTTTTTTTTTTTTTTTTTTTTTTTAATTCTGGGCCAGCTTTAGCTTGAGGCTTGGCTCCAGCTTTTAGGCCTCCGGCTGAAAGTAGGTTTCTGGCCTTTGCTTACAATGTTGCCAATCTGCTGGCTGAAGTTGGGCGTATTTGTTACAATGTTTCTTAAACTGCCAGCTCAGAGGCAGCGGCAGGCGGGGAACGTTGGTTTCCTCCGTCACTGAGGCAACCAAGCCTCATGTTAGTTTCAAGCTGCCTGGCTGCCGGCAGCCATCTTGGCTGACAGTTAATTTGCATATCTCGCTGATTAGCCAATGAAAAGGGTATCGGTCGTACGCCAATTACCATGTTTCTCTTTTATTAGATAGGATTGTATTACTTTCCATACAAACAACTGTAAACCTAGTTTTGCCCACCCTGTAATTCCCAATGCTCTTCTTGAAGTTTAGGTGATAGTCCCTTCCTGAACACATTCACATGAACATACATATAAAATAGTATAGGACTAGACCGCCATCCCTAGTCCAGTCGATAGTATATTTCCTCAAATTAAAAAATAATAATAATAATTTGATGACTCAACATGTACAACCTGGACATCGGTTGCAGCCCTAGAATCAAAAACAATTTAGTTTAAAACAGAGACCAGCCTGAGTTGTAGAAGCACAGGTTTTGTCGACAATGCAATCCTGAGGTATCACAGAAGTAAAGAAAGTGATGATCCAGGCTCAGTTCAGAGGACCAGCCGCCCATGTGATATGCAGCTGCGACCTTCAGAATGGTCCACTTAATCCACACTTGTACTTTAGTCCAAAATGGCATTGAGAGTATTATCAGCAGGCAGAGGGAATCTCTGACTTTAGGAAATGACTGAGTGGCAATTAAACCCAGAGGTCCAAGCCTGTGGCCCTGCTCTTCCTCCACAGGCATCTGGCCTGCCAGGCATTGATTACAACACAGACTTGTCACAGTTGGAAATCCCTATAGGGGTCAGAATGCTTCACACATTTCCTGGCACTGGGGTTATTCCCCAGAGGGCCAGTGCCAATACATCAGACGGAGCAAACACCCACTTTTCCTGGAGCATAGACACCAGTTACGGAGTAAGGAAAGAATGTCAAATTGTCATTCTAATATGAACACAAAAAATGACTAGGAAGCACTCTGAACATTGGATTAAAAGGTGTATCTGATTATGCAAACCTGCACTAACCAATGACTCAGAAAGGACCAGATATAAACAATTACCCACGCACAGAAAGCATTTCCAGGGAGGCTGAATCAGGTCAAGGCTGAAAGTTGGTTCAGGACATCCAGTACTTGTTCTTCCCCTCTTCTCTGGGCAGAGAGCACTGTTCGACATGCTTTCCAAAACCCCTTAAATGTCTGTATTTTATATGTACAAAGGGGCTTACAGAGGGGATTCTATCATCACTAGGCTGTTTCAAAATGTGAATCCTAAAAGTTCTAGCGTGGCCATCTACCCTAAGGTGGCTTTACTGGACAAAAGCTCTGTGTGACCAAGGTCCTCCGATTCAGCCCCCTGATTGCCTCGTGGCAGAAGTCCACAGCCAGCCTTGACCACATTCATTGTCTCACTAACCTTTGTGCTTTCTACGCATTCACAATCAGATCTAACCTCCAGTAGTCTCACTCTTTCATAAATTTCTATGATCTGAAGAAAGTGCAGGGTAGGACTCTGGCTGCTGTACGTGTGGTGGGGCGGGGGGGATAGGTTGAGATTTTGCACACCCATGGCTTAAAGCAGTGTTGCCCTTGACCTGGATGAGGCCTCTGCCCTGCACCCTATGCTTTAGAGAACGCTCTCTGGCCCCCTTCCCGCCATCCCCCTCCTCAGTCAAGAATCAAACTTGTTCATGTGGAATCTGTGCCTCCCCTTATAGACCAGGCTCTACAGACCAGAACCCTAGAATCAACCCGCCCAGACATCTGTAAGCCCGTTTCCAAGTCCAGAATGACACTCTTCACCAGATGTACCTGCTAAAGGCACATGGCACTGGCCCTTTGCTCCTCCCAGCCCACAGTGGCTAAGGGGCTGCACATTGAGGGATATGGACGCCTCTTTGATGTGTCTGCATACCTGTGGGGAAGCCCCTCTCAGCAGAAGAGGATGCTGGTGGTGGGGAGGAGGAGGGGCTGGGGGCAGCTCTCAAAATACCAGGATGCCACCATTTTAGCATAGAACCCTGAGATGTATGATAAATTGTCACCTGGCCTCCCAGATCAATATAAAGGTATATTTGTCAAGGGAGGAGAACAGGACAAATTTTATTTGACATATTACTCAAATTTAAAAAAAAAAAAAACATTTAGGCCTATGGTTTGTAGACCTCAATTTGCACTCCTGTTATGGAGACAATATTAGGGACAGGCCTGCTCAAAGGTATATTTGCTTCAAGTTTTTATTGTCTTTAAAACTTCTTCAAAACTACTCCTAAGAAGCCTGTAGTCACAATTAAACTCTTTAAAATTTCCCTAGGACCAGCAACATTTCTCTTCAAAACAACATGATGCGCAATAGACACCATTCTCATCAATCCCATCTGAATGTGTCCGAGCAATCTCCAGGACTTAAACCTAAACCCTCTCTGCCAGCCCTCCTCTTGTGTCACATGCTAAAAATCAAGTGGTGACATTTGCCATTAAAGCCAAAATCAATTACCATTGTGCTGAGTGTCACCTAAACATAGATATACCAAAGTCACATCCACCCTCTAGTCCTGCTTGCTCCCGTTAAGAAGCATTATGTTATTAACAATCCTAAAAATTAGCAATTTATCATGAAAGAAATACTAAAAGAACTGAAAGGGCTGGCTGGGTTTATACTGGAGAGGGCAGAGATAAAGTAGAGGGATGAAATGTATGGTTTGGAAAGGAAGCAGGAGGGATAAGAGAGAAATAAGAAATAGTCTGAGAGACTAAAGTGGTGGGGGGCAGGTCTGGGCAGAGCTGGGAGTAAGAGAGGAAAAAGATGCCCTCGCCAGTTTGGCTCACTGGATAGAGCGTCGGCCTGGTGACTGAAGAGTCCCGGGTTTGATTCAGGTCAAGGGCATGTACCTTGGTTGCAGGCACATCCCCAGTAGGAGGTGTGCAGGAGGCAGCTATCGATGCTTCTCTCTCATCAATGTTTCTAACTCTCTATCCCTCTCCCTTCCTCTCTGTAAAAAATCAATTAAAAAAATATATTAAAAAAAAAAAAAGAGGCGAAAGACTCAGGAGTGACTACCAAGTGTGTGAGATATGGAGGATAGGCTATAGTAGATTAAAGATGGCCACAAACATTGCCACTACTTCTTAGCATCTTCACTGCTTACTGAAGAGTCTCCTTAAATTCCTTTGGATAGCGCCGGGCCAGTGTGTCTCAGTGGTTGAGTGTAGACCTATGAACCTAGGAGGCCATCAGTTTGATTCCTGGTCAGGTCACATGCCCGGGTTGCGAGCTCGATCTCCAGTAGGGGGCATGCAGGAGGCAGCCATTCAATGACTCTCTCTCATCCTTAATGTTTCTATCTCTCTCTCCCTCCTCCTTCTTCTCTGAAATAAATAAAAACATATTTTTTAAAAAATTCCTTTGGATCTGTGGCTTGCTTTGGCCAATAGAAAGTGACAGAAGTGAGCCTAAAGCAGTGATGGCGAACCTTTTGAGCTCGGCGTGTCAGCATTTTGAAAAACCCTAACTTAACTCTGGTGACGTGTCACATATAAAAATATTTTTATATTTGCAACCATAGTAAAACAAAGACTTATATTTTTGATATTTATTTTATATATTTAAATGCCATTTAACAAAGAAAAATCAACCAAAAAAATGAGTTCGCGTGTCACCTCTGACACGCGTGTCATAGGTTCGCCATCACTGGCCTAAAGAGATCGGCAGCGGCCCCTCACACACACCTGAAACAATCGCTCTTAGAACCCGCTGTCATGCGCTGAGAAGCCCAAGCCTCACAGAGAGGCCAGAGCGAGGAGAACTGAGACATTCTGACTGACAGCCTCAGTGGAGCTCTCAGCGGACAGGCAGCAGCACTGCCAGCCAGTGAATGAGCCATCTTGGGTGGTCCAGGCCAAACGAGCTGCCAAAGGATCACAGCACCTGCCAACAGAACTACCACCCAGCTGATCTCACCCACCCAGTCATCCACATTAAGCCACTACATGTGGGGGAGGTTTGCGATATGGCAATAAACAACCACAATATGGAGAAAGATAATTTTTAAGACCTTCAACTGGACATTATGGATATATTCCCTCTGTGTTCTCAGGGCACTGCTCTAAAAAGAATTACTTTGCTTTTCAGTTATTTCTAGATGTCAGTTTAGTGTTGAAAAGCAGCAATGAGGCATACGTGCCTTACACATATAACACCATCCAGAATAGTTAGTACAAAAATCATGGTTTTCATACCCAGGCAAAAAGGGCTGGATATTTATGCTCACAACTCAAAAAAAAAATTAAAAATGCAACAAGGTAAATAAGAAAAACAACTTGGAAAAATTTCCAATGATTCTTAAAATTTGTGGTAAGTACAAATAATCTAAATTCCATGGTTCTCTCCATATTCCTCTCTAAGGAACTCCGTCTCACTGTAAAGGATGTAGAAACTAAACCTCCCTCCCCCCGTGGTCTATTGGCCCTCACTAAACACCCAGCCCTCAGCACCTAGAGCAGGGGTCCTCAAACTATGGCCCGTGGGCCACATGCAAATACAAATATTGTATTTGTTCCCATTTTGTTTTTTTACTTCAAAATAAGATATGTGCAGTGTGCATAGGAATTTGTTCATAGTTGTTGTTTTTTTTTAACTATAGTCCGGCCCTCCAATGGCCTAAGGGACAGTGAACTGGCCCCGTTTAAAAAGTTTGAGGACCCCTGATCTAGACCCATGCTGATATCAGGGTCTGTTAACAAAACCTGGCTTACTCAGCATAGGGGTCCCTAAGTGCCACGGAGCCTCAGTGTCTCAGAGGACCACACGCCAACATGCTAGTGTCTGAGATGTTTAAAGAGTTATACATTCCAATTTAACTGACTATCATAAGCTGGGATTCCTGTCCCTCCATCCAACCCGTTTGGCTGCTTGGAAATGATCACAGCTGCTGGGAGTCAGTTCTATTTCGTAAGAGTGTGCGCGGCTGTTGAGTTGGGATCAGTGGAGTTGTTATCTTCCCTGTGCAACCCAGATCTTTGGTTTATTTGCACCCTGGACTGCCACACCCACATGTTTAAAGATATGTAACTGTAGCCATAGCCCTTAGCCATGTCTGCTTTCAAGTAGGAATGATGAGCTCATGACTGACTCACTGCATTTGCCTCCCCATCAGATAAACTATTTGGTGATGTCATTAAAAACACAGTCTCTCTTCTCCAGGAGCAAAAGCCCAGGAGTTCTGTGCCATGTAAACTAGAGCTGCAGCCTTCTGCTTCCTCAGGCAAACTCCAAACTCCGAGGCCCACACGAATCAGCGGGAGTCCTGGAAGGTCCAGACACTGCCCATGTGCCGATTTCTGCAAAACCTGAACTGAGCCTGGCCGGCGCGGCACAGTGGTTGAGCTTCGACGTATGAACCAGAAGGTCACGGCTCAATACCCAGTCAGGGCACTTGATCCCCAGTGTAGGGCGTGCAAGAAACAGTCAATCCATGATTCTATCTCTCTCTCCCTCTCCCTTCCTCTCTGAAATCAATAAAAATATATTTTAAAAACATTTTTTTAAATAAAAATAAAAACTGAACTGAATTCCCTCCTTACTCGGCTCCGGGAAAGCACCAGCAATAGCTGAATTATGTCATCCAGCCACACATCCAAACTGTCTCTTCAGATGTTAGAAACACCTCAGGCCATAAAGTAGAAATTAGCTAGAAATTTAGACTCAACGTCAGAACAAGGGAGACTAGTAATTTGATTTCCCTTCAAATCAATATTATGTAAATATTGGTTCAACATTTTTTGGCAGGAATACGGAGTTAGAAATTTTCCATTCTCATTAATCATGTGCAATTCTTTTCTTATAGTTATTGTTTGCATTATTCCCATGAGAAAGTGTACTGAGAAACAGATGAAACCATTTCTTATGTGAGTAATAAAGTAAACCATGGTAGTCCAGTTTGTTCCTAGAGAACTGGTTAAGCCTCACACCCACTTTCTTCACACGTCACAGCTACTTTCATCTCTCTTTTTATGCACAGTCCCTAAAAACATGGCAGAAAGAAACTGCTCCTCCCAACCCACCTCCAAGACCATTGTTCTCTTGGTCATCATTCTTACCTTCTGATTATGAGTCATAAGAGCCCAAAAGAGTCCTCTTGCCTAGGCAGTCCCCCTCAAAGGGTACAGAAAGGGGTGTGTTGGGCCTACAGAAACCAGAATCCCTTCCATAGGAAGAGGGACATGAAAGCCTGGAGACACTCACATGTGAACAACACGTGTAGCATCAGATTTTGCTTCAGAATTTGAGTTGCTGACAACTGACAGCTTCAGGTCACTACCAACTGGCGGGTCTGAGAGCGAGTGGCCCTACTTGCAGTGACACAGTATGCTTTGCACGTGCACAGCACCGAAATGCTCAACAGAGCAATTGTATACGTAATTTTTTCCTCTCGAAATTTCTAATATCTAATTTTTCTAATCTAAAATTTCTGATTTCTAATATTATGGTCATAAAATGGCTGCCTCAACCCCAAACATCACATCCATGTTGCAGATATGCTTTCCTAGAGAGGAGAAGCCCTTCCCCAATTCATGGGAAAGGATATAAATTTATATATTACTGATTATTACATGTTAATAATTATTTAGGTGCCCTGGCCAGTGTGGCTGGGCTGGTTGGAGTGCCATCCTGTCCACCAAAAGGCTGCAGGTTTGACTCCCTGTCAGGGCATGTTCCCAAGTTTCGGTTTCCATCCCCATCCCTTGTCAGGGTGCATGAGGGAGGCAACCAATTGATCTCTCTCTCTCTCTCTCTCTCTCTCTCTCTCTCTCTCTCGCCTTCCTTTCTCTAAAATCAATAAAAAAATATTTTTAAATATATTTTTATTGATTTCAGAAAGGAAGGGAGAGGGAGAGAGAAATAGAAACATCAGTGATGGGAGATAATCACTGATCAGCTGCCTCCTGCACGCCCCACACTGGGGATAGAGCCAGCAACCTGGGCATGTGCCCTGACTGGGAATTGAACCATGACCTCCTGGTTCATAGGTTGATGCTCAACTACTGAGCCATGCTGGCTGGGCAAAAAAGTTTTTAAATAATAATTATTATTTAGGGTATGGTTTGCAGGAAGGTGAGTTAACTGGCACCAAATAAATTTCCAACTTACTACCCTGGCCATGTAGTAACCTTATAATCATCTCTCTTAGCAGTTGCTCCCTGTCAATCAAGGAGTAGAAGAATACCCAGGCACAAAGAGCAGTATCCAAGGAGAGAGGGATGTAAACAAGCAAGGAAGGGAGATGGACCTGAATCAGCTGCTGCTTGTGCTCTTCCCAGACATCTCAGCCACATGCAAGTATTCCTGGCTTAGGAGCAACCCTAATGCTAAGATGCCCAGGACAGAGAGTCAGTAATACCGGGATGAAGTCTTCTGAGGTTAATAACCCAGAAAGACTTCCTGTATTTTCTTTCTTTAAACATATAATTGATTTCAGAGATGAAGGGAGAGAGAAATAGAAACGTCAATGATGAGAAAGAATCATTGATCGACTGCCTCTTGCACCCCCCCGCCCCATACTGGAGATCAAGCCCACAACCTGGGCATCTGCCCAGACCAGGAATCAAATCGTGACCTCTTGGTTCATAGCTCAATGCTCAACCACTGAGCAACAACAGCTGGGCGACTTCCTGCATTTTCAAAGATCATTGCATCACTTTTAATATAATGACCTAGGAGATATTTTAAAATTAGTTTAGAAGATCAGAAGCCTCTTAGAAAGGTGATGTTCTAATTTCAGCAAGCATATGTTGATCTTCCCCATTATGACATCTTCACATAGAATTGCCTTGGTGTTTCCTAGAAGTGTTGTTCTATTGGTAATGAAACATATCAAATAAACACTCAACCAAAATAAATACCTTTAAGAATTTGTCAGTATTTCACACTTCTAGTCACACTTCATAAAGTTTATCACAACCTTTGAATGCACACAATAATTATTAGTCCACTTAGCATAATGCTTGCTGCTTATTAAAATGTAATAACTGTCAATATTGTTATGTTGCATAACAATATGTTATATTATAACATTGTGTTATAAAGCAAACAGGAAAAAAGCCAGGCTATCAGAATCTATACATATCATTTCAAATCTGCACCTCTATTTATTGTATTTATATTCACACACTTCAGTTGCTACCAAAACAAAGCCAGCTGCTTCCTGTATGTACTACCATGGCATTCCTCCTGAAATCAATTGCAACTTCTTTTGATTAACCAAGAGCAGAATGACTCACTAGGTCCATAAGTGTCCCTAACCATAGACTCGATGTAGAGGATATGGCAGACGGCAGCAGAACCTACTTAGAAACCATCCACTATTGAAAAGGCATATATCCTACAGTGTGTCAGTCTGCACATGTCAGGGCACAAAAACAGCCTACAAGTTCAAGAAGATTGAAGTCATATCAAGCATCTTCTCAGATCACAGCGAAATGAAATGAGAAATCAACCACAGTAAAAACACCCAAAAACATTCAAACACATGGAGGCTAAGTAGCACGTTATTAAACAATGAATGGGTTACCAACGAGATCAAGAAAGAAATCAAAAACTTCCTGGAAACGAATGAAAATGAACACACAACAACCTAAAGTGCGTCAGTCTTTGGACAGCAAAATTACAAAGGTGTTCTAGCTTCCCTCGCTCAAAATGTACACCTCAGTGGAGACACTTTTCTGTAATAGTAGGTCAATCTTTTCAGGCCACTGCCAAGTCTCACTGCTTTGCAATCTCATACTGTTTCTGGGACCCTGGTCCCCTGGGAGATTAAAGTGGTGCACATAAGTGATCAGCCTTGGTGGTACATTTTACATAACCGGGAAGCATTTTCTCTTTAACAGAACTAATTTAAACATGTACAAATCATGTGTAATACATGGGAGGATAGGGGGAAGTGAGCAACAAGAATGACCAGAGAGAGTTTCCCCAGCTCATACAGAAGGAAGAATGTTTCAGCCTCAAATTCAGAACGGCTGCCTCTCTGAATTCTGGTAAGAATCACTGTACTCCTGGTTCCACCATGGGATTGATTAGTCCATCAAAAACAGAGAACAACAACAAATTCCTATTTCGTGGACAAAGTGGCTGTGAAACTTAACAGCACACCTACTAGCACCCAGATACTCCTCAACCACAGCCAAGTCATCAGCTGTGACATTGAGTATGACCAGAACAAAAAATAGCCAAGTAGCATACAGGACCAGTAGAAGATAACAGGATAACATAGCTAGTTGCACCAGGTATTATTATAAATGCTTTACATAAAATAACTCAGTCCCCACAATAACCTTGTATGGTAAGACCTTTTATTGTCTCTATTTTAAAGGTGAAGGGACCAGGTACATGGAAGTTAAGTAATTTTGCTCATGGTCAACCGCTAGAAATTAGCAGCCTGTCCCCAGAGTCTGTGATCTTACCTAATATACTGACCTAAAGGTATATATTCTACCATCAAGAAACTTAAAATTGTTCTAGCCGGTTTGGCTCAGTGGATAGAGTGTCAGGTCCTGGGTTCAATTCCGGTCAAGGGCATGTGCCTCAGTTGTAGGCTCATCCCCTCACCTGGGCCTTGGTCAGAGTGTGTGCAGGAGGCAACCAATTGGTGTGTTTCTCTCACATGGATGTTTCTCTCTGTCTCTCCATCTCTCATTCACTCTCTCTAAAAATCAATGGAAAAATATTCTCGAGTGAAGATTGAAAAAAGAAGAAGCAAAAAGAAGCTTAAAATCACCCTAAACTGGCTCAGTGCATAGAGCATTGGCCTTCAGACTGAAGGGTTTTGGGTTCGATTCCAGTTAAGGGCACATTACAGGCTCTATCCCACTAGGGAGCATACAGGAGGCAGCCAATCAATGATTTTCTCTCATCATTGATGTTCTCTCTCTCTCTCTCTCTCTCTCTCTCTCTCTCTCTCTCTCTCTCTCCCTCTCCCTTCTTCTCTGAAATCAATAAAAATATATTTTTTTAAAGAAACTTAAAATCTTACTGAAAAAAACTTTTTTTCAGACAAAAAAGATCTGAGAATACATCTCACATCTTTAGTAAGAGATTTTACTGAACAAAAAATAAAATAAAATATTGATAAGTGACATACCATGTTAATAAGAAAAGCATTTTCACCAGAAAACACCCCAATTCTGCATTCATTAGAAACAAAGGATGCAAATACATCTTAGATGAATATTCTCTTTAACTTTATAGAATCCTGGACTATAACAAAAATTTTTTAATATTTTATCCAAGAGTTCTGAAATTATGCTAAAGACTAGGACTGATTGCCCATACAGCATGGCCCAATGGTTGAGCATAGACTTATGAAACAGGAGGTCACAGTTTGATTCCCCGTCAGGCCACATGCCCTGGTTGCGGGCTCAATCCCCAGTTTAGGGTGTGCAGCAGGCAGCCAGTCAATGATTCTCACTCATCACTGATGTTTCTCTCTCTCTCTCTCCCTCTCCCTTCCTCTCTGAAATCAATAAAAATATTAAATTTTAAAAAGAATAGGACTGATGGATCCATAGCAGGCTCTAATCTCCCTGTGTGTCAAGAACTGGCCAGCACAGATATCCAGCTATTCAAGAAAGCAGCTCTCTGAATTTTATCTTCCTGATCGGAGAAATGACCTCACCCGTGCAGATTATCTGGCGGGAATAAGAAGGTTCCAATAGAGCAGGATGGCCTTGCTGACTATCCAATCGCCGTGAGAGCACGCTGCAGATAAAGCGACCAAGTCCCTTGGGTTGCCCAAGACTTTCTCAAGCTCAGCACTGAAAGTCCCACGTTCTAAGAATCCCTGTTTCCTGGAAAAACCAGAACAGTTGGTCATCCCAGAGCCAGAACTGCCTTCAGCCTTGAGCGAGACAGCTGAAGGTTGAGGCAAAGAACAGAGGTTCAGAAAAAGACAGCCTTGTATTGCAGCCCGGCCTCTGCCACTTCCAGTAGGATCCGGGACAAGTCCCTTAACCTCTGAGACCCCCTCTTCTTTATCTGTAATATGAGGGCAATTGCCCCCTGACTTTTTGAGAAACCGTGAAAAGTTACTGGAAAAGTGTCTGGCATAAAATAGTTGCTCAGCAAATAGTAGGTGTTATTAATATATTCCAGGAATTCTAAAATCAAATGGTAACTATATAAGCAACTATGTCTAGACAGGTTTTTTTTTTCCTTTTAATTGGGGTGAGAGGAGGTGTATCTATGACCATGATTGTTACAGTTTTTTAAATGTCAATTCATTTGATGGGATTTCTTTGTCAAAAATCCATGCTGACTCATGCCCAGTTGTTATAAGATCACATACTTTCAAAACTCATTTATGAGTAAAATTCAAATCATCTTTCCCAAAGTAAATATTTAGGTTAAGAATATAAGTGCATATTACTGCTCACAGAACTCTTTTCTTCCAGTGGAATTTTAGAAAGAAAGAGGTATGTAGAAACATTATTCAAAATGTCCAGTTATCTCAGTAAAACTATAATGTTCTATACTAACCTCGGTTTTTTTTCTGATAAGTCTCTGGTTTATACTAAGTACAGTATAAACTGTTAATTAAATGGAAACCAATATATAATCCTATGCTTTAAATTCTTGAAACTGACAAGCAATGATAGGTTTCTCAGAATAAGATCCACTAAATTCTGTGATTTTAATTTTTGTAATGATATTAAAAATCATGTTTCACTGATGATAATTTTTGCATCCTATATTGTTCTCTAAGTACCTACTAAAGTAAATATAATTTGCTATACTTGAACTTTTAATAACATAAATAGGAGGCATTTTTATTATTAATTTTAAAATTCAATGTCTAATTACTATCTTCTATTACATAAGGACTTTAATTCATAATCACGATCAAGTATGGATGGAAGAGTGACGCGCTGGAAAGTCTTTTTTCATCTATTGGGTACTATATTGAATAATCATTTTCAAATATTACCAAAATGTTTATTACTAAAATTATTTTTCTACTTTATTTTCGAATATGTTTTATTGATTTCAGAGAGAGGAAGAAAGAGTGGGGGGAGAGATAGAAACATCAATGATGAGAGAGAATGATTGATCAAGTTGCCTCCTGCATGCCCCCTACTGGGGATTGAACCTGCAACCCAGGCACGTGCCCTGACCAGGAATCAAACTGTGACCTCCTGGTTCATGGATTGATGCTCAACCACTGAGCAACACCAGCTGGGCTACTTCATTTTTAAGACTCATTTTACACTTGAGTGCATAAAATTTTAAGTTTATGACATGATACATCACCCGAAGCAATTATAAGATCCTGAGAGGGAAACTCAAATCGCTCAGAGAAAGTGTGAAATCCCATGTGTTACTGAAATCAAAGGTCGGTCTTGATCAAAATTTTCTGAATACGTTGCAAGTGGATAAACTCATTCTAAAACTCCCCACCCACATTGTTCTCTGAAGTCCCAACCCTCCCATTCCTTAGCATAGAATACATGTGGGGTGGGGTTTTTTCTCTCAACATGTGCTTTTTAAAAGTCAAATATATAATATTCAATCTTGGGACATTACAGGAAATGTGATGTAGACTCTTCTTGTTACTGCAACATAACACACATCAAAATCCCCTCTCCATACTGCTTATGTTCCTTCTTAAATAGCAGCTCTTTAAGTAGATTCTGTCAATATTTTAAGAAATACAGGATTGCCTTTTCCCTTCACACACTTTTATTACTTTGTGTCATGATTTATTTGTTCTCTGTGCCCAGATTTCTGATACCTCGAGAGCCTAGAAAATAACTCCAGATTATACAATCAATGACCATCCTAAGCATTTTCAGCCCAGGGCTCAGAAACTTGGAGCATGTTTCAATTTGGGTAGAGAAGTTTCTGAATAAAAGCCTTTCTTTTCCCAATAGATTACACTTGTAAAGAAAAGTATTAGAACTGTCAGATAAGTACATATTTTATTAATCAATTTTGCCGACAATGTTACAGCATAATGCTTCACAAATGACTGATATGGAACTTCAGGAGCACTAAGACTTTCTGAAGTGACTTATGTACTCATATGCTTCTAAACCTTAGTGTATAATCACGTTGCAATTCCATATAAGAAAACCAAAATCAAATTCACCTGAATGCCCAAGAGAGCACATCATAAACCTGTACTTCAATTTTAATCCTTAGAAAAAAAATTAAGAATACAGATTGCTCCCACTCTTCTCTAGCACCCTCAGGATCCCCTGGGTTCTCAAACTTCAAACACCTACCACCAAACAGAACCCCTTTGCTGGAAGGACAAGGGTAAGTGGTTAAGTGTCTGAGAGATCATGCTGAGATGTGCATTTTCATTTTCAAGGTATAACTTAACTCTTTTATGAATTGCTGTCTATTGGAAAAATGAACTGAAAGTCCATTAGAGACTTTCTATTCTTCCACTTCATTGGGCTAAGAATTGGCCTTGGTCTTAGGGGTAGATCATTCAGCCAGAGAGTAATCAAAGAAACAAAACCAAGTCCACTTGTTTTATCTAGCACTTACTATGGTATGTCCACTGTTCCTGCTGATATCCTGACATGTTCTTTTTAATGGCATTTTTTTAAAAAACCATGAAAGTACATATTATTTTATCATATTTCCTCAGTTATCATTTTTCCTCAAACTATTATGGTATATTTTAGATAATCTTAAACTGGCTTATTGTAGTAAGAAATTTTAAATGTTTCTAGGTTGGTTTAATTGTTGTCCACATCTAATTGAAGGTTTAAATCCTTATTTATAGGAATGAACATTGGTTTGCCTGTTAAATAAAAACTAAAGGAAAATGAGAATCATCTGTAATTAAAATAGAATATAACCACATTTTCCAGGTTGCCATTTCAGAAAGTTAGTATCATCAGTGTGCCTTTAGATCATTTTTTCTTTTATTTTAAATCCAGATTTCTAATAGAATTAAATAAAATACTTAAGTTGTATGACAAAATAATTCCATACCACTGAAAATTTCTTCAGCCATGACCTAAAGTTTTTGTGATTTGTCCTGAAATTTTCCCCTAATTTTTCATGTATGTAAGTGTAATATAAAAGCTTCTTTTCTGTTTTCACATGATTAATGGCTTGACTGGCATTTTCTCTTTTAAAAAAAAAATGTTCTCTACTAACCTTCCCTCTAAGTCAGCGGTTCTCAACCTGTGGGTCGCGACCCCTTTGGCAGTCGAACAACCCTTTCACAAGGGTCGCCTAAGACTATCCTGCATATCAGATATTTACATTACGATTCATAACAATAGCAACATTACAGTTATGAAGTAGCAACGAAAATAATTTTATGCTTGGGTCACAATGTAAGGAACTGTATTTAAAGGGCCAGAAGGTTGAGAACCACTGCATCTAAGTGCAAATAGAAATAATCTTGATTTACTTTGCATCCCTTATAAGAATTTTAAATGATAATGTGAGCTGCCTCTTACACTTTGGTTCTGCAACTTTCATAATCCATCTCTAACATTGTTCTTAACTGTGGTAAAGCTACTTGAAATATAAAGTGATGAATGAATTCGCGTTGAAATTTTAAGAACAGCGGCTAGTACCGCATAACACCTAGCAGAAGGTCAGTATCTGTTCCTTCTCACTGATGGAAACATAGGAGGGCTCATTATAATTGCTCACTATGATTATCCCTCTCATTAACAAAGAGGTTAATGGAATGGCTTGCTCAAAAACAAATGATAAGATGTGCTTAGTATTCAAAATTGTGGTTGATAATAGATGAAGGAGAAGGCAGGCCAAAAAAAATGTCAGGCCTGGGAGTCAGATAGGTTGATGGTTATGGAGGTGCATTAGGTGAGGAAGGGATGGAATGAGGGGTGCAAGAAATCAACTCCTCTAGAGACAAGAGTGCCTGGGTGGAGAGGGAGACAAGAAATTAAACTTTTTTATTACCTTATAAGAAAAGACAAGCATATTCTAAGGGATCGTGTGGTAGAGAGAATAATGCACCCCCAAAGATGTTTGTATTCTAATCCTGGAACCTGTGAATATGTGATGTTACATGGCAAAGGGAACTAAGGTTGCTATTCAGGTGACCTTAAACTAGGGAGACTTCCCTGGAGGATCTGGGTGGGCCCAATGTCATCACAAGGGTCCTTAAACGTGGAAGAGGGAAATAGAAGGGAATCAGAGAGACAGATGTGACAGGGGGAGCACATCTTGTTATTGGCTTTGAAGATGGAGGAGGGGTCCCCAAGCCAAGCAATCAGGGCAGCCTCTGAAGTCAGGCAGAAAGAGCGAGTTATCACCTTTTGTTTCATTCAGATCCTCAACAGACTAGATGATGGCCACACAAACAGGGGAGAGCAATCAGCTTTACTCAACCTAAGGATTCCAATGCCAATCTCTTCTGAACACAACCCCACAGACACACTCAGAAATAATGTTTAAGCAAATATCTAGATTCCCATGGTCCAGTCAAGTTGACATATAACATTAACTCTCTCTCTCTCTCTCTCTCTCTCTCTCTCTCTCTCTCTCTCTCTCATAACTTATTTTATTTTTAAATAGCCCTTATTTTTAATAATTTGTTTTGATTCTAGACTCATGGAATTCTCCCTTATTCTCATTCCTGAAGACTCAATGAGCAAGAAATTTCAGGATTCAGAGAGTTGAATGAAGCCAAACTACTGATTTTCTCTCTTCCAATACCACATAAATTAAAACACACATATCTCAAAAAATAACAAAACAAGTTCACCAGTAAACTCAAAAAAGGGGCAGAGTCTAAAAATATCAATTTCTCCCCCAAAAAAGGTACCAAGGAAAAGAACTCAAAGCAGAATCAGTCAATGTGCCATGTAAGTCCTACCCTTACCCCCTCACATCCCGACAACAGACTAGTCTGTCATCAAAATCATGACCTTTCTAATATCTCCATGTGTTCATTTTCTATTGCTGCCATAATAAATCACCACCAATTTGGCAGATTGAAACAACACACATTTATTACCCCACAGTTCTGTGGTCAGGAGCCTGGTGAGCTCCGCTGGCTCCTCTGGCCCCTATTTCACAGGCTGAGATCGAGCTGTTGGTGAGCTGGGCTCTTATCTGGAGGGAGAGAATCTTTCCAGGCTCACTCAGGCTATTGACAGAATTCAGTTATTTGGGCTGCAGGGCTGGGGTTCCTGTGTGCTTCCTGGCTGTCGGCTCCTTAAAGCCAATTGAACGCCTCATCTTGTTACCCACGCCCCCATCTTCCCCTTGAGTGCTCCTCATGCTTGAATCTCTCTGGCTTCTTTTTCAGAGACAGCTCTTCTTCCTCCAGTGACAGAAAGCTCTTCACTTTTAAGGGTTTATGTGATTAGATTGGGCACTCTTGGATAAGCCAAGGTAACCTCCCAATTTTATGGTCAGTAACTTTAATTACATCTGCAAAGTCCCCTTTGTCATGTAACGTAACATACCCGCGTATTTGGGGGATTAGGGTACAGACATCTTTGGGGAAGAGAGGAGACATTCTACCGACCAAACCCCATGTCTAAAAGGAGCTAACTGCAGAGCGGTGAGGGTACCATCGTTCCCCTCTTCTGACTCAGGAATTCCATAGGTCATTTCTTGAGAGAAATGGGTGGGCAAATGTCAGGAAACAAAATCCAGAGCTACACATACCAACCTGCAGACCCACCTTAAGTGCAAAGACATTCCCCCCTAGGAATGGAATGCAACCCCCAAGGAGGTAGGGAGGAGCTTGGAACGGCTCCACTGGTTTACACAACCTTGGCCATGATAGCAGAGCCCAGGTCTTCTAACAATGGCACCACACCCCCTTAGCTGAGCTGCTTCTCCAGGACCCCACTGTGCTTCGATGCTACAAGAACGTAGGTGGATCACCAACAAATTCAACACTCACTCCGTGGAGCAGTGGAGAAAGTAAATGTGTCAAATGTCTGGTGGGAAGGGACATAAGAATCCTCCCACATTCTATCAGAGCAAATAACAGTTCTGAGCACAGCCTCCCCAGCATAAGCAAGAGAAGGAATGGCATGGCAAGCATGCTCCTTGGTATTTACCCAAAAGAGTTGAAAATGAATGTCCCCACAGAGGAAGGAAGAAAGACAGCAAGGAAGGGAGGGAGGGAGGGAAGGAGAGAAAAATCACTGGGGGAGAGAGGGAAGAACTAGCATGTAGAAAACAAGAAAAAAAAAGTTGTTTTCTTTGTATATAGATATAAAACCTAGAGAGAAAAATCCCCAAAGTGTTTCAAATTATTTAGAACATTAACAAAAATGCTCAAACATAGATTTTTTTAAATGACATGAGAAGTTTGCAGGTTTAATGAAACAATTTGAGGGCCTAAATATTATTATCAAAGACCGAATGGATGAATTTTTAAGAGCAGGACACGTAATACACATGGCCACAGATTGAATAACTGACATGGAAGAAAGTTGGAGATAGTCACAGTGAAGACAGGTGACAAAGACGGAGATTAAAATAAATCAGACAGATAATAAAAATGATGAAATCTAGGTAAAGATAGTCCGGTAAAATTGATGGCTGAAACAGGAAACGCCCCAAATAATGTTGAGATAATCCTTAATGAAAAAATATCCAATAACATTTGTTAAAGATAAAGGCAGACAGCTCTAGGGGCCACCCCAGTGGGATTTTACGGTGAGGGGCAGAGATTGGGCTCAACTCCTAACTCAGCACAGGCACATGGGAATTTATTGCCAAGGAGCAGGGTAGGGGTCAGTGAATGGAAAATTACTAAGAGGAAACATCAAGATACAGGAGATTCTGGCTAAACTGACTGGACAGGATTCTTTGCTGAAGACAGGCCAGGATGACCAGACCTCACCTGAAGGATGCTGAAGGGTGAGGAATCAGATCAGATATCAAGGGTGGGGCTGATTCTGGTTAAACTGACTTAACAGGGTTCTTTCTCCCATCCAAGTACTAACCAGGCCCGACCCTGCTTAGCTTCCGAGATCAGACGAGATCGGGCGCGTTCAGGGTGGTATGGCCGTAGACAACAGGGTTCTTTCTAAAACTGGATTTTACAAGGAAGGGTACAGGGGGGCTGAAGAGAAGATGCAGGGGCCTGGCTCAAGTTGGTCAAGCAAAGGATCTTTGTCAACCTCCTACTCCCCTTGCCTTGTCTTCCTATCGACAGGAGAGACGCTCTACTCAATTCTCTTAGAGGAAAAGTATGAAACATCCATTTTATCTTTGTTCCGTCCTTTCATTTCATTTTCTCCAGGGACAGAGTGGTTTATCTGAGGAGTGAATTTGGAATCCAGGACTGTAAGTGGTGGATGGGTGCCTTTTGGCCCTTGCTTCTGATCTGCCTGTGTCGTCTGCTCTCCATCTCAGCGCACATTGGGGAGCTGTCTGGGAGGCATGAGGCAAGGGAAGTAAATCTGTCTCATTCAGGAGGAATGTCATAAATCTACATGGCCTCAGCCCGCAAGTCCTATTTCCTGGCTTTACACTAATAAAGATAACATATTAAACTTCAATTAGTCTGTCTCCTGGATCTTCTTTCTTGCTTGCTTTCAAGTTTGGGAGGGAAAGAAATTGTTGATATTCATAGGTTCTCCTAAATGCAACAAAATATTTTTTATTAAAAATATTCAAAGATATAATACAGAAAAATATTTCTAAAATTAAAAGAGCTTGAACATGCCAAGTGAAAGAGTATATGTGTTTCAAGTATATTTGTTTTAGAGTATATCTCACTCCTAACTATCCTTTTTTACTGATTGACCTTCAAGTATAAACTTTTAAAATAGTCACATATCCCCACAGAAAAAGCAAATATCTTTGAAGAGGGCCCAGATATAAGCCAAGATTTCCTGAAGACAACTATCCACAAAGTCCTAGGTGAGTGATATTATTTAACAGAAAAGGCAAAAATGAAGTCTTTTGTTTGTTTCTTTGACATTATACTGAGAAAGCTTTTCTTCTTGGCTATATGAATATTTGCTCATAATTGTTTTTGTTTTAAATATTTTTATTGATTTCAAAGAGGAAGGGAGAGGGAGAGAGAGATAGAAACATCAATAATGAGAGAGAATCATTGATCAGCTGCCTCCTGCATGCCCCGCACTGGGGATTGAGCCCATAACCCAGGCATATGCCCTGACAGGGAACCAAACTGTGACCTCTGGTTCATAGGTTGACGCTCAACCACTAAGCCATGCCAGCAGGCCTAACTGTATTTTTTTTTAATGTATTTTATTGATTTTTTTACAGAGAGGAAGGGAGAGGGATAGAGAGTCAGAAACATCGATGAGAGAGAAACATCGATCAGCTGCCTCCTGCACACACCCCCAGTGGGGATGTGCCCGCAACCAAGGTACATGCCCTTGACCGGAATTGAACCTAGGACCCTTGAGTCCGCAGACCAATGCTCTATCCACTGAGCCAAACTGGTTAGGGCCTAACTGTATTTTAATATCTCTGTTTTCCTTTCCTATTTAACAGCTAAGCCAACTGAAATCTATTTTAGTTATTATGGAAGCAAAGGGTGAATTTTAAATTTAATCTTTTTCTAAATAGTTATCAACTGTCTCAAGATAATTTTAAAATGATTCATTCTATCTTACATTGATTTTAAATACCAGCTTAATGAAGATAATAAAAATATCTGTGGCTCAGCCAGAGTGGCTCAGGTGGTTGAGTGTCATCCTGTGTACCAAAAGGTTGCCAGTTGGATTCCTAGTCAGGGCATATACCTGAGTTGTGGGTTTGATCCCCAGTTAGGGCACATACAGAAGGCAACGGTTTAATGTTTCTCTCTCACATTGATCTCTCTCTCTCTCTCTCTCTCTCTCTCTCTCTCTCCCTCCCTCCCTCAAAAAAAATCAATAAAAACATATCCTCAAGTGAGGGTTATTTAAAAAAAAAGAAAACAATCTGATTAAAAACTGGGTCAAAGACCTTTACCGACAACTCACCAAAGATGAGTTTCATCTACTTACATATAGCTGTAAGTATATGAAAAGATGCTCCACATCCTATGTCATCAGAGAAATGCAAATTAAAACAACAATGAGATATCACTATACACATATTAGAAGGACCAAAATCCAGAACACTGACAATACCAAGTGCTGGTGAGAATGTGGAGAAACAGGAACTCTTATTTATTGCTGATGGGAATACAAAAAGAAACAGCCACTTTGGAAGCCAGTTTGGTAGTTTCTTACAAAATTAAATATCCTCTTACCATACAATCCAGCAATCATGCTCCTTGGTATTTACCCAAAAGAGCTGAAAATGTATGTCCCCACAAAAGCCTGCACACAGATATCCATAACAACTTTATTTCTAATTTCCAAACTTAGAAGCAACCAAGATGCCCTTCAGTAGTTGTATGGATGAACTGTAGTGCATCCAGACAATAGAATACTCAGTGCTTAAAAGAAATGAGCATTGAGAGAGAACCAAGATGGTGGTGTAGGTAACTGTCTGTACTTGCTGCCTCCCACAACCACATCCAAATTACAGCTAAAATACAGAACAGCCATCAACCAGAACCACCGAAAAGCTGGCTGAATGGAAGTGCTACTAGAGAAGAAAAGAAGAAAGCACTCTGAGACTGGTAGGAGGTGCGGAGGCGAGGAAGGGCAGGGCCGGCACCCACGTGGGCTGCTTTTTTAATCAGGAGGGAGATCTTCTCTGCAGAGGCTTCCCAGGGGAGCAAGGGGTCCCAGCCCCACACCAGACCCCCATCCCAGGGTCCCAGAGCAGGGAAAAGAAGTCCCTACAGGCAGTAAGAACTACGGGCTGTAAACACCAGTGCAGACTGGAGCTCAGTGACACAGAGGCTGCTGGAGACCCAGCTGCTCCTCTTAAAAGGCCAGCACACAAACTGAACTTACAAGCTCCTGCTTCCTCTGATCTCCAGTACCGGCAAGGCTCTGGGGGACCCAGACACATACGAGGAGAAACTGGTGTTCCCATGTTGGGACTTCCCGGGTCGCAGGACACCATTTCTGCCGGTCAGCCATTTCTGTTTGCTCTGCCCTGGTGACCCCGCCCCACCCAATTTGCAACCCACCCAAACTGTGTGCAGCTGTTTTGCATATGAATAGCCTGTCCTTTCTCAGGCTAAAAACCTGTCAAACAATCTGCAGCTGGGTCAAAAGCCCCAAACCTGTTAATAAAAGGCCCAAGACCTGGCACCAGCACCAGCCTCAGCCTGTCTTGCTTCACAACTGGGCCTCATCTGGGCACTTCCAAACTGGATACAAACAGGAGGAATCTGCATCTCTCTCTGTAGTTCCTGCTGGGTGGCCCCAGGCAGTGGCTGACTCTGCACCTTCCTGGAGACCCAAGAGCCAATGTACCCAGTGGTCAGTGTCATGCCATAGCATATTACAGCTCTACACATCCACAACTGACACACTCAAGAGGCAGATTCAGTGAACACCAAAGTCCCACTGAAGCAAGTCCTACTCCCTAGGGGTGTCTCCTGCACAGCAGCTCTCCCACTGTAGTAGCAGCTGGTCCTCACAGCCAATTGGCCTGGAGATCAATTCCTCCCAGTGACACTAACAGCAATCAGGGCTCAACTACAACAAGACTGTGCAAACAGCCCACAAAGGGGTGCACTTAGTGTGCCCAGCTCAGGTGATTGAGGAGGCTGAGCCACTGGGCCCCATAGAACACCTACTACACAATACTGCTCTATCAACTCAAGGAGACTTAGCAGCTCTATCCAAAACATAGAAACAAACACAGGGAAGCAGCCAAAATGCGGAGGCAAAGAAACATGTCACAAATCAAAGAAATGGGAAAAAAGCAAACTACTGTATATATAGTTCAAAACCACAGTTATAAGGTTACTCGAGAATCTTCTAGAAACCTCCAAGGGACTTAAGTGAGACTTTCAAGGATCTTAGTGAGAATGCCAAAAAAATTAAAAAGGACCAGTCAGAAATTAAGCATACACTGAATAATATACATTCAACAGTAGACAAGAGGATCCTGAGAATCAAATCAATGATTTGAAATATGAGGAAGCAAAAAACACCCAACCAGAAGAGCAAAAAGCAAAAAAGAATCCAAAAATATGAAGATAGTGTAAGGAGCCTCTGGAAAAATTTCAAGTGCACCAACATCCAAATTATGGGGGTGCCAGAAGTAGAGAGAGAGAGCAAGATATTGAAAACCTATTTGAAGAAATAATGACAGAAAACTTCCCCTACCTGGTGAAAGAAATAGACTTACAAGCCCAGGAAGCACAGAGAACCCCAAACAAGAGGAACCCAAAGAGGACCACATCAAGACACATCATAATTAAAATGCCAAGGAAAAAAGACAAAGAGAGAATCTTAAAAGCAGCAAGAGAAAAGCAGTTAGTTAACTACAAGGCAGTGCCCATAGGACTGTCAACTGATTTCTCAACAGAAACTATGCAGGCCAGAAGCGAGTGGCAAGAAATATTGAAAGTGATGAATAGCAAGAACCTACAACCAAGATTACTTTATCCAGCAAAGCTATCATTCAGAATTGAAGGTCAGATAAAGAGCTTCACAGATAAGAAAAAGCTAAAGGAGTTCATCACCACCAAACCAGTATTATATGAAATGCTGAAGGGTATTCTTTAAGAAGAAGAAGAAGAAGAAGAAGAAGAAGAAGAAGAAGAAGAAGAAGAAGAAGAAGAAGAAGAAGAAGAAGAAAAAGTAAAAATAAAAAATATGAACAACAAAGTAGCAACAAATACATATCTATCAACAATTGAATCTAAAAATCAAACAAATAAAAAAAACTGATGAACAGAATAAACTGGTGAATTGAATAGAATCAGGGGCATGGAAATGAAATAGACCGATGATTCTCAGAGGGAAGTGGGTATAGGGGTACGGGAAGAGATTAGCCAGTGGTTCTCAACCTTCTGGCCCTTTAAATACAGTTCCTCATGTTGTGACCCAACCATAAAATTATTTTCATTGCTACTTCATAACTGTAATGTTGCTACTGTTATGAATCATAATGTAAATATCTGATATGTAGGATGGTCTTAGGCTACCCCTGTGAAAGGGTCGTTCGACTGCCAAAGGGGTCGCGACCCACAGGTTGAGAACCGCTGGATTAGACAAAGATTTTATATGCATGTATGCATTACCTATGGATACAGACAATAGGGTGGCAAGGGCCTGGAGTGGGGTGGGAACCAGGTGGAGGGGAGCTCTGGGGGAAAAAAAGAGGGATATCTGTAATAATCTCAACAATAAAGATTAATAAAAAAAGAAATGAGCATCAACCATGAAAAGATATTGAGTAATTTTAAGTGCATATTACTAACTGAAAGTAGCCCATATGAAAAGGCTATGTACTGTATGATTCCAACAATATGACATTTTGGAAAATCCAAAACTATGGGGACAGTATAAAGATCAGTGGTTGCCAGGGTTGGAGTGAGAGGCAGGGATGGATAGATAGAGCACAGGGGATTTTTAGGGCAATGAAAATACTCTAAATAATACTATAATGGCAGATACATGTCAGTATATATTTGTCTAAACCCCAAAGCATGTACAACACTACAAATGAACTAAGGTTAACTATGGATTTGGAGTGACTATGATGTGTCAATATTGGTTAATCAATTACAACAAATGTACCACTCTGGTTGGGGGATATTGATAATGGGGAGGTTATGCATGTGTAGAGGCAGGGGTTATATGTGACATCCCTATACTTTCTTCTCAATTTTGTTGTGACCCTAAAACTGCTCTAAAAATAAAGTCTTTAAAAAGCAA
The DNA here is from genome assembly GCF_963259705.1 of Myotis daubentonii. Classification (NCBI taxonomy): domain Eukaryota; kingdom Metazoa; phylum Chordata; class Mammalia; order Chiroptera; family Vespertilionidae; genus Myotis; species Myotis daubentonii. The sequence continues at coordinate 12,468,344 of NC_081842.1, read as the reverse complement.
ACAAGAGTATGAAACTTATCCTGGATATTATTGTTCATCCTTGGACACTTGCCCAGGAGATGCATGGTACCAGGATATTTAACTCCTTAAACAATTATATTAATGTTTGCACACAATTCATTCCTCCCAGAGGGCCGAAGTTGTTTATATACTAATGTATTCACACCTTTTCTCCGTATGATATCCCACAGGGGATGTGCAGTCCAATCATCTTGTTTAAAGTCCTCTGCAATAATTTGTCCTTGTTTGCTCCTAACTTAGTACACAATTAAGTTCACTTGTTTAACTTGCTTTCAATTATTAATTAGTGCTTTTTTATTTTGAGTTACTTTTTGCTTTATGTATTTTCACAAGTAATTTGCATGGTTTCAAACCTAAAGTATATCATATGGGTCCTCTGTGTTCTACAAATGGACCCAATGGGAGGGGAACTTCTTGAATTCTTTTAGATCTTTTCTCAATTAGGGTAATTTGTAAATATAATTTCCAAGGACAGTGGTAAAGACAACTTGTAAATACAGCAAGAATAATTATTTAATGAAATAAGAGTGATAATTTAGAGAAACAATAAGAAGAAAGCAACAAAGAACTTTAGGATTTAAGACCATCTAATTTAGATTACCAAGAGTAGCCAAAACTTAAAAAGTAGACAGCAAGGTTTTTCTCACCAGTTGCATTTATCCCGTATTAATCATAATTTCCCCAATGGTCATAGATTGGTAGTCTACTTTTAAAAGTCATCTGTCTGTGCTGCTGAGCTTGGGTTAGCGGTCTACTTACTGTTAGGAAGGCATTTGTTTATGGACTAAAATATTCCTGTAAAGCCTGAGGCTCAGTCTTGGCATAGCCCTTTCATCTATGGTTCCAAAGCGGCCTTTCTTGGATGTCTCTTTCAGAAAACACAATATTCACCTGTAGTTTATGGCAGAGATCTTCCAGCAGCATGAAGGGAAAGTAGAAGGCAGCTCACCAAAAGGCTTAGATTAACTGACTACAGTAACTGAACAATACAGAATGCAGGAGAACATACACACACACACACACACACACACACACACACACACACACACACATACACGGTGTCCAAAAAAAATGTATACATGCTTTAACTGCTGATAGTTCAATTATGAAAATGAGATTTACTTTAATAAACCCTGCCTTTATAATTATTCAAAGTGTGTATGCATATATATATCCTATCTAATAAAAGAGAAACATGGTAATTAGCCGTACCTCTGCTACCCTTCCCATTGGCTAATCAGAGTGATATGCAAATTAACTGCCAGCCAAGATGGCAGCCGGCAGCCAGGCAGCTTGAAGCGAACATGAGGCTTGCTTGCTTCAGTGACGGAGGACTCCAACGTTCCCCACCTGCCGCTGCCAGCCTCTGAGCCTGCAGTTTGAAACATTGTTACAAATATAGAAGCTAAACAAAACCCCAGAAACCTGCTTTCAGCCAGCCGGGATCTCAGAGCTGGAGTTGAAACAGTGTTTCGATTATAGAACCCAAACAAACCAGATACCTGCTTTCAGCAGCTGAGGCCTAAGAGCTGGAGCCAAGCCTCAGAGCTAAAGCTGGCCCAGAATAAAAAAAAAAAAAAAGAAAAAAAGGAGCAGTTGGGAGCTTCAGTCACCCGCCAGCCTGAAAACAGCCCTCAGCCGCTCACCCAGACTGTCCAGGCACCCCAGTGGGGACCCCCACCCTGAAGGGTGTGTGACCAGCTGCAAACAGCCATCATCCCCTCATCCAGGCTGGCCAGGCACCCCAGTGGGGACCCCCGCCCTGATCCAGGACACCCTTCAGGGCAAACCAGCCGGCCCCCACCCGTGCACCAGGCCTCTATCCTATATAGTAAAAGGGTAATATGCCTCCCAGCACCGGGATCAGCATGACGGGGGCAGCGCCCAAACCCCCTGATCGCCCTGCGGCTCTGTGTGTGACGGGGGCGGGGCCACAACCTCCCTACCCGCCCTGCTCTGTTCGTGACAGGGGAAAGCTCCCCAACCCCCTGATCGCCCTGCGGCTCTGTGTGTGACAGGGTGCGGCACCCCAACCCGCCCCCCCACAGGCCCTGCTCTGTATGTGATGGGGTAGAGCCATTACCTCCCCATCGGCCCTGCCCTGAGTGTGACAGGGTGTGGCACCCCAACCCCCTGATCCACCCTGCTCTGTGTGTGACAGGGAGCGGTGACCCAACTCCCCTATCGGCCCTACTCTGTGAGTGACAGAGGGGAGCTCCTCAACCCCCTGATGGGCCCTGCTCTGTGCGTGACAGGGGGGAGCTCCCCAACCCCCTGATTGACCCTGCTCTGTGCATGACAGGGTACGGAGCCCCAACCCCCCTGATGGGCCCTGCTCTGTGAGTGACAGGGGGCGGCGCCCCAACTCCCCAATCGGCCCTGCTCTGAGCCCGACCAGGGGCTGCACCTAGGGATTGGGCCTGCCCTCTGCCACCCGGGAGCAGGCCTAAGCCAGCAGGTCGTTATCTCCCGAGGGGTCCCAGACTGCGAGAGGGCACAGGCTGGGCTGAGGGACCCCCCCCTCCCTCCCCCCCGAGTGCACAAATTTTTGTGCACCGGGCCTCTAATATATATATATATATATATATATATATATATATATATATATATATATATGGAGAGAGAGAGAGAGAGAGAGAGAGGATCTCTATTGGTGTAAAATAAATATGTGGGTCTACATAATTTTTTAAGGACTCAGATAATTACAAAGCATAATAATTAGGTATTATAAAATGTTTTTCAGACTGTAAACACATTGACAAATCTTTAGGACTTTTTTATTTCACCCCTAAAGTATGAGCCACACTAGTCACTAATGGACAAGTATATTTTATTCTAGAAATGAAGTTTCATATAACTGTTGCATCTTTGTGTCAGTTCTTGTGTCAGGTATTTTTGAGATGAAATGAGCATTGACTTTGAGTAAAGCCGATTGCTGTCTGTAACAGGGGTGGGCTTCATCTGATCAGTGGACAGCCTTACTGACGTCTCCCAAAGAAATGTAAATTCACCCGACATTCTGCCTACTGCCTCCAACTGCACCGTCAGATCTTCCCTGGGTCTTCAGCCTGCTGGCCCACCCTGCAAACTTGGGACTTGTCAGCCTCTGCAATCACCTGAGCCAGTTCCTTAAATATATCTCTCATACAAATACATTTACTTATACCTGTACATACATATGCACAAATATGGGAAGGAGTATATTTCTACCCACCCTAAAAAAAAGAGAGAGAGAAATACATTACAGAAACATATTTTATGTATACTTTCTATGTCCTTTTTTTAATATACTGACTTTCAATATTTGTCTCTAACCTGTTGACAAGCACTAATTGTTGAGCCAATTTTAAAATATGGAGCATGCCAAATATATTTCAATATTTACGGCATCCTCCTTCGATACGGTGAGGGATTAAACCATTAGCACTCACTCCCTAGAAACCATCTGTGAAGCCTCAAGGATGAACTGGGTGTCAAAGACACCGGACACTGTCATTTCTCTGAGTTTAGCCTCTGATCTTCGGAAGGCAATACCAAACATTCTTGTGAGAGAAAATTGGTTCTACTAGCAAACGATAAACATAGCCTGTGCTATTTCATTAACAAAAGTGACAATGCAATATTTAAAAAAAAAGAAAAAGGCAGAGCCAACAATAAAGTACAAGCATTAATGATTTTAGCACTTCCTAGAATTAAGAGCCCTTGTTGTTTAACTTAAAATAACAGGTGCTCAAGAATTAAAAGAATTCATAAGGTGAGGCTGAAGGAAACTTTCTGAGCAGAATACAGACAAGACAAAGAATAATTATTTTTTTCACATGGAGAGCAGACTGTCTGAAATAATTTTATAGTTATGAGTCCTTTGTTTTCTATGCTTAAACTCCTTTTATTATCAACACAGCATCTGTATATATATATATATATATATATATATATATATATATATATATATATATATATTATATATAAAGAGAGAAGAGTACAATGTTAGATAACAATTTTTAAAGTAATAAACTTTTGCTTTAAATATGTAACTGTGACAGCAACATACAGCCCATGGGAATGGGAGGGGGTGGACCTCTGGGAGTGCTCCCTGAGTCCAGAAGGACCTGATGGGGAGAGAGGTGTTACTGTTAAACTGCCATCACAAGGTAACATCACCGCAGCCTAGTGTGGCATCCCAGAAGTGAGCAGCTTGTAGAAAGTACTGCCTCTGGTTTACCACTCTGCCAAGGCTTTTCTGTGTGACATCCCTCTAAAGACATTCTAGCAACATGCTCCTGGCCAGTGGTGTGGGAAACATCAAAGACCTATCCTACCAGAATCTGTAACCCTCCCTGTGAACAGCACAAACCCACAGGGATTTCCCATGACCACCTTGGGAACCTGTGTTTGAGTTGGGAAATGAGAAGGAATTCCTGTGGTCTAAATTCAAGCCACTTGTGATAACTAAGTTTATGTGCCTACTTGGCTAGGCCACAGTACCCAGATATTTGGTCAAAGATTCTTCTAGATATTTCTGTGAAGGTATTTTTGAGATGAAATGAGCATTGACTTTGAGTAAAGCAGATGGCCGTCTATAACATGGGTGGGCTTCCTCTAATCAGTGGACGGTCTTACTGACCTCCCCCAAAGAAACGTAAATTCAGCCAACATCCTGCCTACAGACTCCAACTGCGACATTATCTCTTCCCTGGGTCTCCAGCCTGCTGGCCCACCCTGCAAACTTGGGACTTGTCAGCCTCTGCAATCACATGAGCCAGTTCATTAAAATAAATATATCTCTCATACATACAAGTTTACTTGCACATGTACATACATATTGTTTCTTTTTTTAATGTATCTTTATTGATTTCAGAGAGGAAGGGAGCAGGAGAGAGAGATAGAAACATCAATGATGAGAGAGAATCATTGATGAGCTGCCTCCTGCACGCCCCTCAATGGGCATGAAGCCAGCATAAGCCCTAGACGGGAATCAAACCATGAACTCCTGGTTCATAAGTCAAAGCTCAACCACTGAGCCAGGCCGACTGGGTAGCTCTGTTTCTCTTGAAGATCCTGACAAATATACTGTTTAAATTTGCCCTGAGAAAATGTTAGCATTAGATCTATTACCTAGGGGAAGGTATTCAAAACACTGAACACTTTGCACACCAAATTCTGAGGAAATGGTCACTTCATAAACACTAGTTTAGCCTAAAGGAAAGACAATTGATGTCTCTGAGCATCAAGGTTTTCTGTGGGGCTTAAGATACACTCCTATTGTGTAAAATGTTCTAATTCTTAGAGTGGAGGACCAGTGCCCAAGACAGCAATGACCTGGGCCCTAGAAACTGACACCCCAGCTCTGTGGATATGCTCACTGTGCTTTGAGGTCTGAGGCATATGTGGTAGAACAAGATTCTGACCTTTATCAAGCTGTCTTCCTCAGATTTCTATCATTACTCATCCTGACCTCCTTTGGGTCACCATTCCTCACAAAGAACCCCAATTATTTGTAAAGTGTTTACATTACCCTTTAAGTGAAGTCATGTGGGTTTCTTGACTGGCTTAATCACTGGGGGGAGGGGGGGAGGGCACTTCCATTTTACTGGCAACAGTGAAGTTGGTTCCCCTAAAATACCAGGGTTAGCAAGTGTCCATCTATCAGTTTTGTTTGCTTATCTTTGTAGAAACTTCCCTCTTTCTGTCTAGGGAACATAAACAGAAGGAGCACAGTGGTCTTGGTGGTACAAATTCTTAAGATACAGACAGGCACAATGAATTCCAGGAATAAAAATAAGGCCACTGTGGCTGAAATACAGTAAGAGTGGGGATCTATATGAGATGAGGTCCAAGGGGGAAGTGGGACCCAGGTGCTCCAGGATTTGGCAGACCAAAGTAGAAGTTTGGAATTTCTCCTGAGTGCATGGGCAAATTATCGAAGAGTTGTCAGTAAGGATGTAACATTTCAGTTAGGTTTTTAAAACCTCACCCTGGCTATGTATCCATTACCAGAGGGAAAGGGGGAAGCAAGACAGTTGACTAAGCAAAAGAGGATGGTGGCTTGAACTAGGGTGGTAGCATTAGAAACGTGGTGTAGAGGTACAGTCCATAGAATGTGGGGTAAAAGAAAGCAAGATGCTTGAGCAGTGAAGTGGATGGTGGCACCAATTACTGAAATGGGCAAGACTACTGAGGAACAAATGTGGCCACATAAATCAAAAGCTCCAAACTTCTGAAAATTAATTTCTACTATTTTTTATTAAGGGCATTCATAAGTCAATGCATTTTTATCAGTACATATATGTAAAAATCTACAAAAATACTATACATATTATACATGCTTTATTATCATCCCTAAACCCTCAATTGGTTGACTCAAAATTGTACCTCTCTTTAAGTTACTTTCGAATAATATACACTCGCTACCCTTCTGTTGGCTCTTGTCTCCTAGAAATGTTAATTTAATTCAGGACTTATTAATTACTTGTGCTTAATACTAAATACTATGCTGAGTATTATGAGGAATAGTAATGCACTAACTAAAACATGAATTGAATTCTTGAAAAAGTTACATTTTCATTAGCAAAATAAAAACAAACTGATGATGCAGCTACATAATGAAATCAAGTGGTAAGTATGAAATACAAAAGCTACTAATAGATCTGTGACAAAAAGTTTAGACTGTAAGGCTGGAAAAATCAGGGAAGACTTCATGGAAGAATAAATAAATGGAACTCCAACAAAAAGCTGTGTTCAAAAGAGAGGGTAGAAATCAGCAGGACTAAAGCTCTGTTCACTAATGTCAAAGATATTGGACACTTTTACAAAAATCACACAGTCCTTTGAGGCTTCAGTGAATACAGCATTGTTGAAAAATTAGGTCTTCCAATTACATTTTTCTAGTAATCAGATCACCTGAAAGGATTTTGTTGCTATTTCAAAGATAACTGAGTCTGGAACATACTGAGCTGTGTTTCCTGTTAAGTACATTACTGCTATTTCACCTTTTGGCTAGTTCTACGCCCCTTCTATTACCCATTTGTCTCCACCAATGCTAACCCTGCAGCTCAAGACTAGTTCTGGTTTCCACAGTTTACTGTCACTATTCAAGCTATTCCCTGAGATCCATGTTTTCCCATTTCCTAAGCAGCTCTGGGCTCCTTCTTAATTTATACTGAACAGAATGGACATTAGAATACGCTTCTTAAAACAAACCTGGGGCCCTAGCTGGTTTGGCTCAGTGCATAGAACATCAGCCCACAGACTGGAGGGTCCCAGGTTCGATTCTGGTCAAGGGCACGTACCTGAGTTGCAGGCGTGATCCCCACCAGAGTGCGTGTGGGAGGCAACCAATCGATGTATCTCTCTCACATCAATATTTCTCTCTGTCTCTTCCCCTCCCTTCAACTCTCTCTAAAAATCAATGGAAAAATATCTTCGAGTGAGGATTAACAACAACAACAAAAAAGAAAAGAAAACAGACCTGGAGATGATGAAGAGGCTGCAAAAGAGCCACTGAAAATATTTAACTAATTTATAAATAAGTCTCTGTGAAGAGAAAACTGGGATTATTTTATTTATTTATAAGGATATAAAGAGAAAACCAGATACCATTACCATAGTCAATGAATGCTATGGACTGAATTCTGTCTACCCTCAAATTCAAAAGGGTGGGATCCTGATCCTATGGGATTAGTAGCCTTATAACAGAGAGTGAGAGATCTCTCTCCATGTGCATGCTCTGAGGAATGGCCATGTAAGAACATGGCAAGAAGATGACCTCCTGTGAGTTAGGAAGAGTCCTTACCAAGAACCAAATTGGATGACACCTTGATCTTGGACTTTCCAGCCTCCAGAACTATGAGAAATAAAGATCTGTGGTTTAAGACCCCCGGTCTATGATATTTTGCTATGGCAGCCCAAGCTGACTAAGAAAGTGAACAACATCAGAGTTTGCAGGGTGGTTCCATTCCAGGTGCCTCGTTCATACACCTGGCCTTCAGCAGACACAGAACGCAAGAGTGAGTTGTGACAGTGCAGGTGCTTATAGAAGTCTTCCTGGTCATTTCAGGAGAGAGAGAGAGAGAGAGAGAGAGAGAGAGAGAACAAAGGAGACAGTGAAGAGTGATTTACTATGAATGACTCATCAATTCACCAACTGAAGCTGAGAACAGTCAGGCCAGGGGAGTAGAGATAAGAACACGGCTGAGGTCAGATACTGAGTGAAGTGAGTGCCATGGGGGTGGGCAGAAGAATTTTCTCTGTATATGATGATAGTAGACAGGGAAGCAGAACAGTTCCCTGTCAACATTGTTCATGAACCAAAATATTTTCAGAATCTCAGTTCAGTCCGAAGGCCCTAATTCTTCCTCCATTACATGAAATTTTCCAACAGACTAGGAAAACCGGGCTTCCCAAAACAGAAGAAGGAGAAAGAGGAGGAGAAGGAGGAGGAGGAGGAGGAGGAGGAGGAGGAGGAGGAGGAGGAGGAGGAGGAGGAGGAGGAGGAGGAGGAGAAGGAGAAGGAGAAGGAGAAGGAGAAGGAGAAGGAGAAGGAGAAGGAGAAGGAGAAGGAGAAGGAGAAGGAGAAGGAGAAGGAGAAGGAGAAGGAGAAGGAGAAATGGGTCTAGAACAAACAAACAAAAAAGTCATTACCAAAAAAGTATAACCATTAAGGTTATGAAAGACGTGACTACAGAAGGCAGCTTCTCATGAGACAACCGATGCATACAAATGATTAGAATTAGGACATAGCAATCAGAGCCTGTAACTCATCACAGTAAACACCACACTCCTACTCAGAAGTGTGGCTTCATCCTCCCGTGCTGTGGGGAGGGGTGAATGGGAAAGGTACGGTTGCAAGGTGAATTCCCTGTAATTTGTACATTTCATTTACTTGATGAAAGAGATTTTTGAGATTTTTAAACAAGAAGAAAACCAGCCCCTCCTTTGGCCCCTGAAGGGAAAGGCATCCCAACATTTACACCCTAAACCATAACCCATTTCCAGAAATGTGGGTGAGAAAAACACGGATTTCAGATTTGAGCTGCCAAGATGTTACAGACAGTGAAAGGAGTAAAATTAAATTATGATAGAACGAAAAACCCCAACTTCTGATGCTTTGTGACTGAAAAATAAAAACAAACACTGTTTATTAAGTCTGACCATCTATGAGGCAACATGTTTAGCCTCAGGCATTCATTTTGGCTGTGCCACTGGTGGGGTCTAGAGGAAGCCGACTCAACCCGCTTCATCCCCAGGGAGAGAGAGTGTGTCCGTAAGTTCACAGAGTAATGAATTCTCTCCGTTTTACTGTCCAACAGAGTGCAGAGTGAACTGAAGCCTTGTGCTACACTCAGCAAGTGGGTCCATCCTGAAATGTTAGTCTAATTATTCAACCGCCGTCTAAAAAGTGTTCTCCACTCTGAGAAACACGTCTCTCACATTCTTACAAAGGCCTGAGCTCCAAGGTGAGGTTAGTACTAAGCTCCCAGGGAATTTTTTTCCCATAATTAATTTTTTAAGGAGAGATTATAGGCTGGTTCCTAACCATCCCGTGATTATTGTGGTTCTTGAAGAATCCCATGAACTTCTGGTGTTTTGGGTAAGACTTCTTCATCGGTATGTAGTTGTGCCAGCTGCCACAATCTATTCGTCATTAGCTATAATAAGTAAGACCAACAAGTACCACTTTATCTGGGAGGTCCTCCGTCTGACCTGCTCAGCCTCTGGTGAACATGAAGAGCCAAAAGGAGAAATAAATAAGGAAATTAGCTCTGGATTAGTTTGCTAGGTCTGCCATAACAAGCCTGGTGTCTTCAACAACAGAAATGTATTGCCTCACAGTTCTGGAAGCCACGGGTCCAAAATCCAGGAATTGGCAGGGTTGGTTCCTTTTGAAGGTTCTGAAGGAAGGATCTGGTCCTTTTGCTCTTGGCTTGTAGATGGCCATCTCCTCTCTGTGTCTCTTCACATCGTCTTCGCTCTATGTGTGTCTCTTTCTCTACACACGGCATTTTCTTTTATAAGGATAGCAGTCCTACTGGATTAGAATCCCACCCTAAGACTTCATCATAACTAGTTACATCTATAATGACCTTCTTCCCAAATAGGGTCACAATCTATGGTACTAGGGGTTAGGGCTTCAATATGTAAATTTGGGGGAGACACAGTTCAACCCATCACAACATCAATAGGATAACACTGTGCCAATAAGTGGCCCTTACTTTCCCAAGCTTTTATTTGGAGCAGGCACTCTGTAGCTATCATCTTATTTAATCACTATCTCCCTGTCTTGGTCTGCTTAGGATGCCATAACTGAATACTATAGGTGGATGACTTAAGCACCAAACATTTATTTTCTCAGTTCTGGTGGCTGGAAAACCCAAGATCAAGATCAAGCAGGATTCAATACTTGGTGAGGACCCTCTTTCCGGTTTGGAGGCAGCCACCATCTCATTGTGTACTCTCACGATCTCTTCGTAGTGCAAATGTGGAGAGAAAGGGAGCTATGGGGTCCCTACCTCTTCTTTAATTTTTTTTAATCCTCAGCTGAGGACATGTTTATTGATTTTAGAGAGGGGGAGGGGATAGAGAGGGACTGAGAGAGAGAAACATCAATGTAAGAGAGAAACATTGATCAGTTACCTTCCCATACGCCCTGACTAGAGGGATCAAACCAGCTACCTAGGTATGTGTGCAGGGTGATGCTCCAACCAACTGAGCCACACTGTCCAGGCTTCTCACTCTTAAAAGCACACCAGCCCTATCAGGTTAGGTCCCCACCCTTACAACCTCATTTAACCTTTATCACTTCTTCACAGACCCTATGTCCTAATTAGGGGTTAGGGCTTTGATATACAAATTGGGGGCAGGGCCGTAATTCACTCTTTAGCAATCCTCAGTGGAAGCCATTATTATCCTCACTCTACAGATGAGGAAACAGACACCGAGAGATTAAGCCCTAAGTCCCAAAGCTAGAACTAGTGCAAACTGCAAGTTGGTTGCACTCCAAAAACCCAATTATCTGTCCACCATTACTAGGTGTCCCAAACTAAGACCTAATGTGAGAAAGGGGAAATTTTGAGACTTTGAAGATGTCATTAACCAGCAGAGGTATGATTCAGCCTGATGGGTATCAGGATTCCTTTTCCCTCAGCCCACTGACCCTTCTCCAGCTCCTGGACACGACGCCTATGGGCAGGCAGTGAAACTGTGCTTTGGAGTATACGCTGGGGACGGACCGGGGTTTGAATCTCAGCTTCACTACTCACTATGACCTAAAGCAAAGCGTTGAGTCTCTCTGTGCCTCAGCGCCCCTCCCTCCTAGGATTGTAGTGAGGACTGAGTTAATACGGGTAAGGAGTTTTAGAACAAGGCCCGACGCATGGTACCTGCTGTATAAATGCATTTGCCATCATTTTAGCCATTCTTTTTTGAATTACAGCGAAGAGGGGAAATATGAGCCTTCAGAATAGAGGGTTTTAAGATGCACCCAAGTTCCTTAACCAACCTGGGCCATCTGTTAGTTAAGGACTATGTGTTCTGACATGCATTTAGGGGTTCTAAAACTAATTTTCTGACATGGGCTTAATACAAACTACTCTAAATCATCTTTTTCCTTTGGGATAGAGATCCAAGTATAGAGGACTTTCGCTGGAATCCAGCAGTGGCCCCTCTTATCTACCAAGAAAAAAAAAAGCATGAGTCACATGATGATGATGCTAAGTCCATTCTTGACTTCCCCTCCTCCCCTAGCCTCCGCCCCCCCCCCCCCCGCCCCTTCTTTCTTTTTCCTCAAGGTCTAAAAGCTTATGGAACTGAGGCTCAAGAATGAGTTACTCAACTAGGCTTGCAGTCTAAACGTGCCATGGTTTAGATCTATTGTATCCATTTCTATCCAATGTGTCAAACGACCTGTTCCAGGAAAATGCCTCCCCCCTCCCCCTTTTTGGTAGAATGGGGGAGGGTACAGAAGGAGAGAATGAAAGACGAATTAAAAATGACTGTTGCTCCAGGCATATGTTCTGGGGTGGGAAGGGGGTGGGAAGGAATACTGGTGAGACCAAACTTAAAGAAGATTCGAGCCCTATATGCCAGCATCCCCAAGGAGAAATGTGAGTAATAGGCGAGGCAGGAACCTACTCAAACCCACGGGACACATCCCGACCCAGCGCCGACTCTGGAAGATAAAGATGGAAGGGGTCACATGGAGGAGTCACTTGACCTTTTCTCGCGCTGCTAGGGACCCGCTTGCCCCCAGCCGATTCCGTGGGGCAGGAGCAGCCCCCTGCTGCTTCTCCTGCCTCCCCCTGCTTTCTCATCTGCAAGGATTGTGTCAAGACGCCCCCGCCACCCAGGCGCAAAAAGTAGCAACTTCCCCTCCGCCCGTCTGAAGGCGCATTTGAATGCGTTTCCCTTTCATTAAGAACAAAGGCTGGAGTCCGAGCCTCGCAGCGCGGGGGACAGGAAAGTACGCGACCTGTGTCGGGAGCAAAAAAACACGCCGAGGGTGACCCACGAGAAAGAGGAAGGGGAAAAACACCAATCCTCCTGGCACTGGGCTTTTTCGACTTTTCCTTTAAAAAGAAAAAAGTTTTTCAAGCTGTAGGTTCCAAGAACAGGCAGGAGGGGGGCGAGGCGGGGGGTTTTACAGAAAAGGCGCCTGGTCGGTTATGAGTCACAAGCGGGTTATAAAAGGGTCGCACGTTCGCAGGCGCGGGCTTCCTGTGCGCGGTCAGCCCGGGCGCAGCGCGACCCGCCGCGTCGGGCGGCCGCCTCCAGCCCGGGGACAGGCGTGGACGTGGAGCGGATCCCCCGGCACGCCGCGTGGGGAAGACAGGAGGCCGTTCCCGGCCGGCAGGTATGCCCCTGTGCCCTCCGCCCGCCCTCTTCTCTCCCCAGCCGGGAGGCGGCGGGGCGGCGGGACCGCGATCGGGGGCGGGGGTGGCGCGCACGTGGCTGCCGGGTGCCCAGCGCGGGCCCGAGGGGCGCTGTCCGCCGGCCCTCCTCCGGGCCCGGAGGTCGCTGGGCAGGGACTCCTGGGGGAAGGGAAGGTGCTGAAGACCTGGCGCTCAGCTCCTCCGCCGTTTCCTGACTTGGGAGGGGAGGTACCGACGACCTGGCGCTGGACCAGCTTAGCTGCGGGAGCGGCCAGACAAGTGTGCAGGGGACACACTTAGGGGCAGGGTGGGTCCCTCGGGCCTGCCTTCAGAACAGGTCTCTTCTGTTTTCTTTTGAAAAGTAAGTAATGATACACTCGAACTTTATAAAAGTTAGAATCACAACATACCATGTCTTCAACTCATGGACTGAGAACTGAGCAAAGGTTCAATGAGCTTCTGTGTTTACTCGCTCCCATTAAGGGGGGGTTGATAGAGGCTTTGGTTATCTTTTTTATTCTCTCAAACCCCTGGCTGGTCTCCATCCTCCACATTTTACAGCTCCCAAGGGTGGACCGGGTCTTTTGAATTTTATATAATCTAAAGCAGGCCTAGTGAGATGATTATGAATAAAATTTAACCTGGAGTTACTGAAAGTGACAGCTGACAAAGATGTAAGTGAGAATCCAATCCTTAAAAACGAGGACCGGAGGCCCAGAGAGGTAAAGTTACTTTTCCAGCATCATACAGCAGATCCAGGATCACCTGTGATTTGAAGAGGCCAAGGGACCTAATGATGCTCATAATTTAGTTTATATCTTGTGTCAAATAGATGCGGTTAAGTGGAGACATACTTTTTACAGGACGTTATGCAGCTACCTCAAGCCGAAGTTACCCCATTCATTACCCAGAAGTAGTGCCTCTTGCATCCCTTAACATAACGTGTAATCTAGATGAACTAGGGCGGCTGAACTCTTAGTGATCAGGCACTGACCTTGTAAAATGGATGTGTATAAAGTATTTCATTGCTTATCTGTGTGAACAGTAATATAAGCTAAAAAGTTGACATGTCCATTTCCTGCCTTTTGTCTGAATTGACAGCCACAATAATAGAAAATTGGCAGGGGAGGTGGCGGTCTCCCCATTTTGCCCCTGAGGATTTGTGGCTCGGAGGCCTTGTGTTCTCCAGTAAGGTCACTGGGTCCTGAGTGTACAGCCTGCTTTTAGGTACGGATGTGGCATGTGGCATGTGGGACGTGGGACGAGGGGGTTAGGGGTGTCGACCACAGGCCTTTTGTCTCTCGGTACAGGCTCATTTCAATTACTTTGCTGCCTCCCTGATTTCGTTCAGGGGACCAGAGCACATTCAGTAATTACTTCTGCTGCCTGGAGTACTCCATAAAGGCCAGTAATAACCAAGTTCCCTCACACGGTGACGGGGGTCAGCTCCCCCTGGCCACAGGACCCAGCTTCCTAACCACACGTGTTAAGAAAGAGACACATGAGCACTGGCTGAGACCTACACTGCTTCAAGGGAGAACAGTAACACTAGCACAGACTTCTACTCTTGAATTTACTGGGCTAATTAATTCTGTGCGAAAAGAATAACTTAATGGTCTTTACAAAAACAAAGTCCCAGGGGGGGGTAAGAGATCAACCGAAGGACTTGTATGCATGCATATAAGCATAACCAATGGACATAAGACACTGGGGGGTAGGGGAGGCTAGGGGACTGTCAAGGGCGGGGGGAAAAAAGGACACATATGTAATACCCTTTGTAATACTTTAAGCAATAAAAAAAAAAAAAAAAGTCCCGCCCTAGCTGGTTTGGCTCAGTGGATAGAGCATTGGTCCCCAGTTGGATTCCGGTCAAGGGCACATTCTGGGTTGCAGTAGGGGGTATGCAGGAGTCATCCAATCAAGGATTCTCTCTCATCATTGATGTTTCTATCTCTCCCTTCCTCTCTGAAATCAATAAAAATATATATATTTTTTTAAATCCCTAAGTGCTACCTTCCCTTTATGGGAACGCCACCATCACGTCTACCTGTGCCAGACACTCTTCTAGATGCTGGAGAGGAGACAGACGTGAGTGAGCCCCGCCCTCATGAATCTAAAAGGGAGAGGAAAGACTAATAGGACATGGCGATGCGATTTTATATTGTTTCAAATGCAGTAACACAAATACTTACACTAGCTAGAATGTGCTGTGAATTTCACCATTCTTTATTTTCCAATGGCAAACCTTCAGCTTTCTTCACAGCTCATCAAATCAGTCTTCTGTGAATCAAAAATAAATCCACCCAAAAAAGCCCCAGGTCTTTACATTTGAAAAGTTTTTTCATCAGCTATTCGATGTCATGACTAAGATCTACCATTCCCTTAAACGTGTTTTTTTTTTGCGTTAGAGTAACAATTCTTAACTCCTTTTTTTCCGACCTCACATCTAATGGAGATTACCTATGCTTTTCCCAGAATTTTTTTTTTAAATGTAACCTCACACACAATTTTGCATTTGTGTCGGTGGCTCCAGGTTTCCTTGAGTCTCAGCAGTGACCCTCCGGGGGGTGGAGTTTCCTGATCCCTGGGTAAACCTAAGAGGACGAAGTCACTTGAATGGCAGAGTGGTGTGTGGACTTTACCTTGCACCTGGACTGAGCACCTCTGTCCTAGACTCACTGGCCTCTCTACAGTTTTGTGAGTCATCGGGTATGGCTTCGCTGAAACTACTGATTTTAGTAACTTCACTGCGTTGCTGTTAGGCTCCCAGCCCTCAGTGCAGAAGCCTGTCCTGTGGGAAGAGCCGCAGCCTGAGAACCACCGCAGGTTTCTAGTCCCAACTCTGTGCCAATTCCCGTGGCTCCTTTCTCTAAAACGGGCGGCTGGGACTGAGTCATTTCTGAAGGCCCTTAAAGCGATGAAACTCCACGATTCCAGGGTGACTGCCACTTCACTGCACTTTCATGCATTTCCTAAGGCACAGCAGGACTCAGTGAACTCCCATCCGCCATGATCAGAGACAGTGAGAGTAAGTGAGTACCAACCAGCAGAACTGACTAGAGAATGTCTGTCTGTCTTCGACTGGTCTTACCGGCTGCAGAACTGTCCCATTTGCTGAAATTGGATGGAATAAGAAAAATATGAAATTTTAAAAGCCTCTCTTTACCCCCACCTTTTCACTGACTACATCTTATACACAGTATATTCCCTTTTTCTCAGACTCCTAAGGTAATGCCACATGTTAAATTTGATCACTGCTGTGTAATTCTCACCCGCCATGAAACACTTTTCCCATCCATCTTGTCTTTGGGCTTACAATATTCAGGGCCTTGACCACAACCACCCAAAAGCAGAAATTCTCTCAAATCAACACACCCCGTGCCTGAGCAGCTCAGCATTCTCACTCACGACTCCGAGATTCTCAGCAAGATGGTGGAACCCTTTGAACCAAAGGCACCATTCCCACCTTTACACACAATGACACACTCACCAGATAATGAGGCTCAACATTGGCCAAAAGCATGGTTTTTACAGATGGTGAATATCTGTGCCAATTCTGGAAAACAATATCCACATGTGGGTACATAGGGTTAAGGCAATGGCAGAAGGAAAAGTTACTAGTAAAGAGAATCAAACAGCTAATTTAATGAAATTGTGATGCTATGTTTGGATAAGGAGAAACAACTCGCTACAGTGAGTGGTGTTTGTGCCATTTCTCCATTAGTGAGGATGGTCTGTACACATAATGGGTTCCTGGCTGTCTTAACAGAATCCTTTGCCCCTTTATGTTGCTCAGGTTTCTATCCTGCGGTGTCTTCCCTGCCGGTGTTTAACCTATTAGGACACTTGTCTGAGCCGAGTTGCCCCAGGTGTAAGCAGAGGTTAATAATACTCATTCCTTAGATTGTTATGAGGAATGAGGGAGTCCATGTACATCAAGCAAACTAGTGCCTGCCCCGGGGTGTCTTGCATAAGTGTTTGCAATTATTAGGTGAACGTGGATGACCCTACTAAACCAATCTGGAAAATGAGGTACAAAAACAGCCTGGGAAAGTCAAGTGCATGTGGACAGAGTATTCTCTAAAAATTCTTGACAAGGTAAAAATTGTTTGGTTTTAAAGAGTTAAACAGTTTCGGAATGAATTTTTCTTCTTAACCCAAAGAAAATCTACTTCCGAAGAAACATTTTGGTGTATCTTTGAGCAGTTACTTATTCCTGTTAGAGATTAGGAAACCAAAGAATAACTTTGATTTTGCCTGTCCGTGTTTTTCGATAACCTCTGATTTATGTAATGATTCAGTTATACAGTAGTAAGCGTATCTTGACTGTACTTTTAAAACCACACGTGATAGATATACAGATACTTGCAGGTGTTCATGACCGATAGCATTGGTGCCGTGGCTCACATCCATTGAGCCCTAACAATGAGCCCAGCACCTGACTGTATGCTTTATTCATTGTGTCACCTCATCTTCCCAACGACCTTCTGAGTAGGTTCTATCATCATCTCCATTTTTAGAGAAGCAACGAAGACTTAAAGATTTAAAAAGAGGCTTACATGGTCAAATATCACACAGCCAGTAGCGTCGCTGGGGTCAGGTATGGAACCCGGGCGAGTAGAAAACAACAGAATAACACACCAGAGCTTTCACTTGGATCCACTAACTGTGTACAGCTGCCCCGTTTGTTTCGTTTCTCTCTGTCCCTACCCACCTGTCTGTGTATGGCTGTGTCGGTGTCAGACCTGCCAGGCATGTCCTGAGGATAAGGACCTGCTCCCATACAGTGAACACACATGATCACAGCATCCAAGTGTAGTTGTACAAAGACAGGAACAGAAGCTAATCTTTACCTACAACTTCGGGTGGCTTTCCTGGTAGGAGTCCCCATCTTTATCCTACAATGACTATACTTGGTGGACTGAGGGCCACGCCTGGAAGCCTCTGAATGTTAACAGTCCATCCCTAATCTAGAATGCCAACAAACCTCATCCATAGATGTCCACATTCATGAGCTTCTACTACACTGATCCTCCAAGAATCTGAATGTCAGTTAAAGTCTTACTCAAAGGCTCCAGTGCAGTGTGATGAGTGCTCTGAGAGGATGGAGAGAGGACTGACCTCCTGGGGGAGGGCAGAGAGGGAGAGTCACACCAGGAGCTGATGGGAACCCAGCCTCCAGGAGTTTGCTGTCTGTGAGAGAAAGAGAATAAGGCCAGGTGGGCAAGTCCATGTGTGAGGAGCAATTTGAAGTGGGTATCTAGTGGCTCAGTGTATGTATGAAGCTTTGTCTAGAGAGGACACGCGCAGGAGCACTAAGCATAACCCTCCTTTGATGTGTGAAGGCAGTGAGTAAAATGCCGTGGGGTGGAACAAGTAAACATATGGTGTTTGCCTCGTAACACAGGGCATCCTATACGTATAGCATCATAAGAAAACTCATTTTTAAGCGGGTGAAACCAAACCTTTTGTTCCCAGAGCTTGCTCAGTTTGTCTGGCATCGTTCTCAGTTCACAAATCCTTCCTTGTTTGGGATCATTCTGGTGTGTAGAAATAGAAAAATATGAACTGTACTTTTAGACTAGTAATGGACTGTTAACTGACATTTTTCAGCATTAAAAACCAGGAAGTTTTTACTGAAACAAGTTGTAGAACTTATTTACAAACTAAATAACCTACCCATAGTTTTATTATGGACAGTGACTAATACCTTCACTTTTCAGATAAGGCTGTGGAAAAACACAGGTTAGAAATATTTTCCCCCAGAGTCATTCTGTGGAGTAAGCAGGAGAGTAGGCGGAGAGCCGCGCACTGTGTCCTGGACCAGTGACCTCACACTGGCTCAGCTTCAGGCCTGGAACTCTGGGAAAATGTTATCAAACATGGATAAAAGCAAAGGGTGGGAGGGAGAGAGCTGGGGGGGGGGGGGGCAGGGGGTGCAACATGTTGCTTTAAATCATGGCTTTTCATTCGTATTTCATATTTACACAAAAGGTTTTCCATATGTCTAACTTGTAATATCACACTTCCATAAGAGAGTTTTAACAATAATTTTCTCTTTTTCATTCATAATTTATTTTCAATATCCTGGTTTTTAAAACTGAAAAATGCAGAATAGTCCTCTAAGGCCGATATTCTTTCTCATCTGTGCGTTCACAATGAAGTAGTCACTCAGTATACTGTTTCCATAGTGATCCTGTGATGCCCACATTAGCTTTCTTCTGAGACAGTTCAAAAGTACGTCACACACTTAGTTTTATGTGTTAATGTATTACTGGCATATATCTTTAAAAACATTCATTTCCTGAATTTCAAAATTTAGAAAGGTATGTTATATTAGAGCAATTTCATGTGCAAACCAGTCTTTCCAATGAAGAGCTCTATCTTTGGAGTAGTAGGTATCTTTGTTAAAGAGTTCTTAATTAGAACTACCAAGAGAAGGGTTATTAGATTTTTGTGGGAAGAAAATATGCTATAGTGAATTTGTAAATTTTTCCCCAGCAATGGCTTATATGGGGAATATTTCTCAAATGTCAAGTAATCTTATCATTCCCCAAGAGGTCAGGATATTTTTTTAGAAGATGGATGCGGCCAGTTAGTGGCCATCTCAATCAGTAGCAAGCCTTACCATCAATCCCCTTTTACTGATGGAACTTGTGTAAACTGAAGAGGAAACATATTATTCTGCCCCATTTTCTGACAGCACAGAAGTTGACTTGACTTTAGAATCAGTTACTGAGATGTAACACAGAACAATATACTCTACAGAAAACATGTGATAAAAACAAAACACCTCCACAGGAACAAACACACTTCAGAAAAGCATCCACCTGGGTATTTCTTTTGGTCAGAGAATAGTGAAGGCCTTTTTTAAAGAATTACTGGGAAATTAAACAATGAGGTTTTAACAGCATGTGGGAAGATTGAAACACAAAGGACTGAACTAAAACTTAGGTAATATTGTCTTCAGCACTTAAGTTGTGGCTATTTTATGGTGGGCATGAAAGGATGAGCTCTCAAACTTTTTGGTCTATCCTCATCTTTCCTCTAAATCACTTTATCCCCATTAGAATTTACCCACCTGGGTCCTCAGGCCTCAGTCCTTGCCCTCTGCTTTCAAAGATGACTGGCTAACTAGCCCAATAAACAAATCCAAGTTGATAGGTCAATGGGAAGGTCTTCTACGCCACCCTTTCCTCCTTCTCCAATACTTCATTGCGTTTCAAGAACAGCTTACCTGAAACCTTACCTGCCACCCAGGTCCTCCCACCCAAAGGAGATGTTTCTAAGGATAAGACATTCAGACTAGGCAGCAGGGAAGCAGTATGAGA
This sequence comes from Myotis daubentonii, assembly GCF_963259705.1. Classification (NCBI taxonomy): domain Eukaryota; kingdom Metazoa; phylum Chordata; class Mammalia; order Chiroptera; family Vespertilionidae; genus Myotis; species Myotis daubentonii. The sequence continues at coordinate 12,448,126 of NC_081842.1, read as the reverse complement.
GATGTAGAATTTTCAGAGGAGCAGGTCTTTGGGCATCATTGTTTGCAGTCACCTTCATCTTTTGACTCGAGGTCAACAGGTAATCAAGAGATTGTTATTCCAAAGAATAACTAAGACAATTCCAAATTTTCTCAGGATCTTGATATTTAGATACTTACATTAATCTTCACTGCAGATTTTCATGACTTAATCCAAACAGCAACTTGAGAATATAGGGAATCAGAATGAGTTCTGGTGGGAAAGCTAGACACAGCTTTCTTATACAATTAATCATATGCTAAGTTGCTTTTAGCAAACAACAATGAATTCCATTTTAATGATTCCAGTTTTTACTGGTACAAAAAATAATAACACGGGGAAAATATTTAAAGAAAATTATCTAAACCATCATTTTAATTTTCAAAAGTGTAATTACATTATTTTTTTTTCGCCTAGAATGGCTTTGGAGCTAGAATTTGTATACATCAATATAGAATCGTGTTTTTCAGTAGAAATAGGTGTACATTCACTTTGTAACAACAAATTAATAGTTTCCAAATATTTATACATTTTGGGGTCAATAAAATCAAGGGAGTCACATGGTGGCTTAGTTAAGAGATTCAACCATTATGACTATGGCATGCAGCTTTGGTAAGCAAATAGTAAATGGTTGGTGCTGAGAATAAGCAGCAAAATGAAAATAGAGAAATTTATAAAATTGTGGACGGATATAACTTATGATTCATATAGGAGAAGAGATCCTTAGTGACAAACTTAGGACTTATTCTGCTATGAATATTGCTGATAACATCTTTCCTGACTAATCAGTAAGATAAAAGGATAGCCCTGGCCAGGTAGCTCAGTTGGTTGGAGCATTGTCCCTTACACCAAGAAGGGTGCAGGTTTGAGTCTTAGTCAAGCCACATACCTAGGTTTCAGGTTCAATTCCTGGTCAGGGCACATACCTAGGTTGTGGGTTCTATTCCCAGTCAGGGCACATACCTAAGTTATGGATTCAGTCCCCAGTCAGAGCGAGTATGGGAGGCAATCAATCAATGTTTCTCTCTCTCCCTTCTTTTCTCTCCATAATCAATGGATCTCAATTATGTATAATTCTTCTTCTGCCACTCTACCAGCTGGGCAACTGTACTGATTCCAGAAAGAGCCAGTTCATTTATTATTACCTCATGACATCATCCTCTGTCCAATGCCTTGGCTAACAGATTAGCCTTTGTTGCCTGTGATCACTAATTTCCACTTGGACACAGCAATTCTGTTGCTGGTCAGCTTGAGTCCTCCTCGCAGCCCAAACACACTGAAAATAAGCACAGCTTCAACACTGACTGGCCTTCTGGCCATTCTCATGTCTAAAAGTCTACTGAATATACTTTTTTAAAAAAGCCATTCTGGGATATTTCCTCTTTTATCCTGTTCATTGGGGTATGTTTGTCATCTACCGTTATGTTTTCAAGGAGATTCAAGATTGTGTAGCATATTTAGGCAAACTGTTCCTTTCTCCGCAGTTTTAGGAGTTCATCATGCCTGAACAGTCCAGGTAACACAGTATCATTGTTTTTGTTTGAGCACTGACAACAAAAGGGGGTCTGTGTGATGCCTTTTATTTCAGCAAACCTTTCATTTCAACCAATAAAAAACAAAAGCTGTTAGAGTTTTTTAATAGTATAGCACATTGTGAAAAACACTTGTCACTTCTCTGAGTACTCTAATCAGGCAACTCATATGTATAGTGAAAAAAGATGAAAGAGGGAAAAGATCATACTAAATGTATTTCTTTTAATACATTTGCTCAGATGTCACCTTTAAAGAACAGGAGAGGATGAGGACACATTTGTAATACCTTAACCAATAAAGAAATTAAAGATTTAAAAAAAAGAACAGGAGAAAAAATATATGGGTAGAATACTATGCAGCAATTAGCTTTAAATACAAATCAAACCAAGCTCTTTAAGAGAAGCTTAAATTATATTAGTTTAGGAGGAATTAACATTAGGATATTAATATATATTTATTGAATATTTATATTGGCCAAGGTACTGTGTGGAAGGGGGGGGGGCAGGAGTCCCTTTTACAATCTTGACTGAAAATCAGCAAGATGAACTAAAATTCTGAATTGACATCATTTAATTCAAAGCTCTTCATCATTAAAGTAATTCATCTCCGGTAACAGAAAGTTTTTTTTAAAAATCACTATCAGTAAGAATGACATATTTCCTTGGTCTGGAAATTTCCAAGCCACGATATTCTGCCCTATCAAAATATATTCATTGGGGAATTTTTAACTTGATACATTTCTTTTGAACTTAATCACAATTTCACATCTCACTTGGTTTCGTGATTAAATAAAAAGAAGGGGATCCCCCTCTTGCACCGAAAGAGACCACGCACTTGAATGACACTCTAACTTCTAGGTTCTGCTACAGGAACACCGAAACCAGAAGCTGTGGGAGAAATGTCACTTTATCCGAGAGTAGACTCATACGCTAACAGGAAGTAGCAAATTCATCTCTTTCTTTTTTTAATCCCCTCTTTGCTGAAGACAAGTATTTTGAGACACAGCACTCTTTAAGCCACACTTCCTTTACGGAGATCAAAGTCCAGGCCACTGGGTGACGCTTTCCCCAGAGGAATCTCTATATAACAGATGGGGACATTTCATGATGGACTCATTTGTGGGCAAGGCTTTCATTGCCTGTATTCTATCTATCGCCTGAAAAAAAGGTAAGAAAGATAAAACCAGCTATTCACTACAGAGTGAAAACCTAGCCCAAATTCTATCTTTGCCTTTTAGCATTTGGGGACTTCGAAGAGTGTTTTTGCTTTTAGTTTAAAGATGACACATGAGTAAATAATTTAGAACTACAGAACAGAATTTAAAACATAAATTTAAAAACAGGCTTCAAATACGCTGAAAGGTAATATATATATATAATCTTTTAATTGCCAATTTCGCTACGCTTTTCAACAAATTACTTCCTAGGATTTAATCAGTTCTTTCCTTTAAATAGAAAATAAACACTATTTTTGCTTTCAGATGTATATCTATCCAACTTAGTAACTGCAAGTGGGTACACAACCATCCATCTCTCTCTCTCTCCCTCTCTCTCTCTCTCTCTCTCTCTCTCTCTCTCTCTCTCTCTCTCTCTCTCTCTTGCAGGTGGTGCTCACCAGGAAGGGGAAATCTGTGGTTTGAATTCTTCGTGCCTCATCCTCTGAAAGCCGGAGGCCTGCTGGAGGCTGTATGCTGTTAATGCTAATCGTGATAGGGGTTTTACCTCCGACTGACTCCTACATGTTAGCATTAACAGGGTACGGTGCCTGATACTAGCATTCACACAGAACAGATGTGCTGTGGGAGGAGGACGAAGAAGCATGAGTCACCCTGCTGGAGAGACTGGGCTTCGGGCTTCATTGTAATTTGTTAACCTTCATCTGGTCCCTGGGCTGTTCCACCTTAAACTACGTTTTAGGAGTCAGGTCATTGAAAAGATTTATCAGCAATATGTATTCCGAATGGGAACATTGCTACTTGAATCGTCAAGCACACATCTTTGTTTTTCCCTTTAAAGGAAAACGCATTCATGTCATTTTTAATTCTAAGTTATGGTTTGTTCATTATAACTGCTCATGAGCACTTTCAGTGCTTCAGCTGGAAGACATGGGAACTAAAGACATTCTGAAACAGGTTTCTAGGATGTTTTGGTTGTGAGAAATTAGAAGGACCGCTATCCTCCAGTTATATCCTGGGTTGTCCAGCAACATTTTTAAAAAGATGTAGAAAAATAGTATTTCCCCCATGTAGTGACTTTCTATTTAGAAAACTTCAGTTTAAAATTAATACTTTTATACAAATTGCAAGCTATAAAAGTAGTCACAGGGATATAAAATACAGGATAGGGGACATAGTTAATAATGTTATAATAGCTATGTAAAGTGCTCCGTGGGTACTAGACTTTTTATGGCGATCACTTCATAAGGTAGATAAACGTCTAATCACCATGTTGTATACTTGAAACTAATAGTGTATGTCAACTCTAATTGAAAAATAAATTTTTAAAAATACTTTTATTTGAACCTTAAGAGAAATAGAAAGGCTATTATTACACGGAATTTGTATTTAAAAAATGAAATATTTTGATCAATCAGCATGGCAAATGATGTCTGAGAGCTAACTCCTGGTCTTTTTCCTACAAAATACAAAGACTTGATTGAAAAATTTTGTATCTGAAATTAAGTCCCAAACATCGGTTCAGTGGCTTAGCCACATCATAAAGCCCTGGGGTCAGAGAATCCACTTTTCTCTAAGCCTGTTTCTTCACCCATGGAACAGGGCTAATCCTTTACAAGGCGGTGTGAGGCCCATAAGATAGAAAACTGTTTTGTAAAACATAAAGGGCTACATTAATGTTATAATAAACGTAATCCAACAACTAGTCCTCCCACTTTGTTAGAGACAAGCTATTGATTTGATTGACAGAATTCTTAAGGTTTGGATCGCTATATAATTTTTCTCCATAATTAACTCTATCACTTACATATAAATAGCCAATTGTAATTGTTAGCATATTTAATGTATACTTGTATTAGCAACTCTTCTCAACATTCTGTCAAACAGTTACGTACTATAACCAAATAAAGCTCTTGAGTCTTTAGTGATTAAAATTAATTTTATGGTCTTTTGCAAGGTACAATCTGTAATTTCAGAAGTTATTCACACACAAGGAGACAGTGGGGGAAAAATTATGAGAATCCTGAGGGGAACATTCCTGACTCCTAGGACATAGTCTTCTCACCGAGGGCACCCCCTTGGCCTAGCCCCATTTCTGTTCACGTTGTGTGAGCTGCCAAGATAAATTCTCCTCTTAACCCTTGGAATGAACATTTGGCTCCATGGAGCTCCCATGTAGGCGTGTCACATTCAAGGGTGTTTCTTTGGACTATTCTTTTTTTTAAAAAAAAAAAAAAATACTTTTACTGATTTTTAGAGAGGGAGAAAGGGAGAGGGAGAGTGAGTCCTGTACATCCCCCACTGGGGATCAAGTCCACAACACAGGCATGTGCCCTGACTGGGAATCGAACCAGCAACCTTTCAGTGCACAGGACAATGTCCAACCAACTGAGCCACACTGCCCAGGGCTATTCATTTCATCTGCATGTTTATCAACAAGAGTAGTCCTTATTTTGAGCCCCAGTTCTTCAAAACTTTGCTGCATAAAGCCACAAAGTCCCAGAATGTTAGGCCTGGAATAAGACTGATCCAGTATGGCCTTTCTGCTGTTATAATGAAACGCTATGACCATCTAAAAGCAATGACTAAGAGAAACTACTGTAGAATGCCTTATGTGAGAAGCACTAGAATACACCACATGAAATGTAAGCGAGTTAATCTCTCTAAGCCTCAGTTTCCTCATCAGTAAAATGATGAATGTATTTCAGAAGGATGGTAGGCTTAATTGAAACAGTGCATGTGCAGAGCACAATATCTGTAGTAACTGTATGGTACTAGGCGGGGACTAGAACTACCGGGGATCACTATGTAAATTATATGCTTGTCTAACCACTATGCTGTACACCTGAAACTCATAAAATGTTGAATGCTAACTGTAATTGAAAAATAAAGAGCACAATGTCTATTATGCATTAAGTGTTAAATAAACAGTAACTTTAAAACTTTATTCACTGTGACTGTTTCAATCATCTAAATCACATATCTACCATCGCAGATCTCCCCAAGGACACAAGCTCCGATCTATCCTTAATCCCATGATGTCAACCCAGGGGACCTTGATTTCCTTGCCAGGGTCTCTGGGTTTCCACTGATGCCCAGCTCTCCTCGGCTTCTAGTTCCTGATCTGGTCTTTGATGCAGTCCTGACCAGTACACCCAGCCATTCCAAAATTCTTGGAGCATGAGTAAGACTGGGTGTGTCTGGTTTAGAGGAAGTGTTAAGGAGCTATGAAGTGTGTGAGTCTGTGTGTGTGTGTGTGTGTGTGTGTGTGTGTGTGTGTGTGTGTGTGTGTTGCAGTGAAAAACAAACCATGGCTAAAGAAAAAGTGGGTTCTGTGGTAGATGGAGAAGGCAAAAAGAACCCAATTTTGTACACGGAATACTGAATTGAATGAGGCACTAAAATATGCAAGACATGGTTTCTTCTTTTATTAAAAAAAATATATTTTATTGATTTTTTTACAGAGAGGAAGGGAGAGGGATAGAGAGTCAGAAACATTGATGAGAGAGAAACATCAATCAGCTGCCTCCTGCACACCCCCCACTGGGGATGTGCCCGCAACCAAGGTACATGATCTTGACCAGAATCGAACCCAGGACCCTTTGGTCCGCAGGCCGACGCTCTATCCACTGAGCCAAACCGGTCATGGGGTTTCTTCTTTTTAAGAATTGAAGAATGTCAAGGGAGTTGTCTAGGATCTGACCCACTTTCCCCAAAATTTGCTGAATTAGAGACCAGCCCTTTCCTATTCACTGTCAGCAGCTATATGAACCCAGCAGCTAAAAATACAAAGAAAACAAAATAGAATAAGGAGGGGGAAAGTGAAGTCAGGAGGTTGAAGAATATGTAGAAAAATATTCTAGGAATATTAGAATTTTCCTGAAAATAAAAGATAACCAATATCTCAAAGAAAGTGGGATTACTTGAAAAAGGAACTTTTAGAAAATAAAAAGTCCATCAATGGGAAGTACTCACAAAAAGTTTATGTGGTTCTCAACCAATAATGACTAGAAAACAGTGAAACTAACATAAAATTTACACGTAAGTGTTCAGCTTCCCACTTTGGATTTCAAATTCTCTCATGGCAATAAGGATAAGGAAATAATGTTCACATAGAGGGGACTTTTTCTTTCCCGTTACTGTTGTGTTTTAAGCTGGACAACACATATTCCTAACCACCTAAGTAACATGTTTTTGAGGTGGATTTCTCAGATATCATCCCAATGATGTCTTCTGTACCTCCAATCATCCTTCCTTGCAGGGCTCAGTACTTTCCCAGTCCTCTAGCACTAAACGCACTGCACGGTGGTTTCTCTTGGTGTGTGAATGACTGTACTGAGGAAGTGATACCCTTAAGGACTGACCCACCATCTGCACATTCCTATCCCACTCAAATGTTTACTCCCTCAACGCACCATTATTATTCCAAGTCCAACTGTAAAAACAGAAATGAGTTTAAATACGGTGAACATTTCACTTTATACTGATAGGCTCCAAGAGGTGATTTTTGATTAATAAAAATTCATTAAAGCAAATAAAGACTGAAAAGTTCTGCATATAACTGAAGAGAGCTAGGGCAGTGATTCGCACCTCGCAGACTTGTCAAGGTGCAGTAATCCCAGGCTCCCGCCACCCCCTCTCCATCCCCCGAGACTGATTCTATAACTGAGCTCGGATACTAGGCTTTTACCAGGCTAACCAGGTGATCCAGATGCAAGTGGTTCATAAACCAACTCTGAAAAGCTGGTTTACACCCAGTACTACTGCTGATATAGCAACCAGAAATGGCGCCCAGCAGAATCCATACAAATTTAATGTCGGTTTACACACCATTCACTGTATAATGAGAGGTTCTGTAACATGGGTTGAGTGATTAGATGCCCTGTCGTTGACCTCTTTGGGGAATGGCAGCAATTAAATTTCAGGTCTTGTTATCCCTCCCCCAAAAAACATCCTAACGATCTCAAAAAATCCACCAGACTTGAAAGTTCCCAACAGAAAATAGCTGCCCTGTGTTCTAACACCAGCTGCAGCCAATCAATGGCCATGTACTATCCAGACAAACTCCAAGCTCCTGTTTGGAGCAGTAGTTAGGGGAGGTCAACGAGAAGGGATTGGGTGCCAGTTCCACCTTGCAAAGAGTGCACTGACTAATGAAACAATCACAGAATATCACTGCCATGCTATCTCCCTCTTCCACCCCTGTGCTGCCAAAGCTTTCCAACCATTATACCCAGTCTCCACTTAGGAAAATCCTACCCTTTCCTAAATGCTGTCAGCTCAGCAATTTCTATTCCCTTAGCCTGTGCCAAGCACACAGAAAATGAACTCTGAAAAAGGTCACACCCAAAAATGATCTTTCTCCTCTGTTCTCAAAAGCAGTGTGTGGCTCTCCTATAAAAGTGCTTCACAATATGCCCCACATGTGTTATTTGTGTAGGCATTGCCCTCCTTTCTAGATCATGAGCTCCCACAAGAAAGGAATATCAGTTTAAACTTCTCTTTCACTCAGCTCAGGGCCTTGCTCACAGTTGCCTAAGTGGAATGGGAAAATGTATCCAAGTCTCCACTGACCTTGGAAACACAGCCTGTTCTGATGTTGGAGACTATCTGTACCTGGCATACAATCCCAACTTCAGGAACTGTTTTTCCATGTTGACTTGTATAGACTCATTACAGATAGCTCAAGCATCAGTTTGGTTTTCCTAAATTCTGCAAATCAAGAAGGTAGTCTGCATATTTATTTTAAGAAGTTCCATAGTTAAAAATATGTAGTTATGAAAACATATCCTCAATGATCATCCTTTTATTAAGGATGAATCAACCACAGAGCATATGGTAAATGGAATACTACAGAGCTCTACATGTATCAACCATCCCTGCATGTTATTACATGTAGCAACATGCTAAATGTGACAATATAATGCTGAATAATAAAAGCAAATTGCAAAAGGACATGTATCATGAACCCAATTATGTTTAGTTTTAAAACAGAAAATTGTATTTGTAAATCATGAAGAGTAAGGATATGCACGATAGTGTTTCTTCTTAGAAGGAAATGACATAAGGAAGACATTCAATGAATAGGTAGATATACTGTATGTGTTAAACATGAACAAGATTCTATGAGCAAGCAAAAGAGCTTTCAGAAAGAAAAACATGCTTGACATAATAAGAAGTTTACGTAAAAAAATATTAGAAATGCAAGAAAAATAAAAGAATACAGAGGACCACTAAAGAAGATCCAAAATCCAACTAAACGGTGTTAAATAAACAGAGAAAGTAAAAAGGAATAATTTTTTTTTTAAAGAAAATTTCCTAGAGCTCAAGACAGATGTCAACATTGAAAGTACCAAGGAGATGAAAAAAAAGATAGAGAAAGATATAAACAAGTGGAAGAATATACCGTGTTCATGGGTTGGTAGAATTAACATCATTAAAATGTCCATACTACCCAGAGCAATCTATAGGTTCAATGCAATCCCTATTAAATTACCAATGGTTTATTTCACAGATCTAGAACAAATACTCCAAAAATTTATATGGAACCAAAAAAGACCCTGAAGAGCTGCAGCCATCCTGAGAAAGAACAAAGCTGGAGGGATCACAATACCAGATATCAAGTTATACTACAAAGCCACTGTAATCAAAACAGCCTGGTACTGGCACAAGAACAGGCATATAGATCAATGGAACAGAACAGAGACCCCAGAAATAGACCCAACCCATTACACTCAATTAATATTTGACAAAGTAGCCAAGAGCATACAATGAAGTTAAGACAATCTCGCCAATAAATGGTGCTAGGAAAATTTGTCAGATACGTGCAAAAAATGAAACTAGCCAACCAATTTACGCCCTACACAAGTATAAATTCAAAATGGATAAAAGGCTTAAATGTAAGATGTAAAAACAAAACTCCTAGAAGAAACCATTTTGAAGCAGCAAAATCTCAGAATCTCTCATAGCAATATGTATGCCAATACATCTCTAGGACAAGAGAAAATAAACAAATGGACTAAATCAAAATAAAAGCTTCTGCACAGCAAAAGAACCCATCAACAAAATAAAAAGGGAGTCCACTGTATGGGAGAACATATTTGCCAATGATACATCTGATAAAGGGTTAACATCCAAAATATATAAAGAACCTATACAACTTAACAAATGGAAGATAAACAATCCAATCAAAAAATGGGCAAATGACCTAAATAGACACTTCTCCAAACTGGACATATAAATGACTAAGAGACATATGAAAAAATGCTCAAAGTCACTAATCATCAGAGATGCAAATTAAAACAACAAGGTGTCACCTCACACCTGTCAGAATGCCTACCATCAACAAATCAACAAATGACATATGCTAGTGAGGATGTGGAGAAAAAGGAACCCTAGTACACTGCTGGTGGGAATGTAGACTGGTGCAGCCATTATGGAAAACAGTATGGAGTTTCCTCAAAAAATTAGATATGGAACTGCCATTTGACCCTCTGATCCCACTTCTAGGAATATATCCTAAGAAACTTGAAACACCAATCAGAAAGGATATATGCACCCCTATACTTTTAACAGCAAAATTTACAATAGCTAAGATCAGGAAACAGCTCAAGTGCCCATCAATAGACAAGCAGATAAAAAAAAAAAACTGTGGTACATTTGCACCATGGAATACTATGCAGCAGTATAAAAGGATCTCTTACCCTTTGAGACAGCATGGAGGGACCTGGAGAGTATTATGCTAAGCGAAATAGGCCAATCAGAGAAAGACACGTATTACATGAGGGAAGGCAGGGGAGGGTGGGAGTGGGGTTGGGGGGTAAGAGATCAACCAAAGGACTTGTATGCATGCATATAAGCATAACCAAAGGACACAGAGAATAGGAAGGTGAGGGCCTGTGCTGGGGGCTGGGAGTGGGCAGGAAGGGGTCAATGAGACATATTTAATACTTTTAACGATAAAGAATTACTTTATTAGTATAACCAATGGACTGGGGTGGTGGGGGCTTGCCCAGGGTGGGAATGGCTGGGGGATGGGGGTCAAGCGGGGGAAAAGGAGACATATGTAAAACTTCAGACAATAAAGAAAAAGTAATTTTAAAAAATAAAAGAATTCCTTTAAAAAGCTGTGGTACATTTACACCATAGAATGAAATACTATGCAGTGGTAAAAAAAAAAAAAAAATGATCTCTTACTCTTTGAGACAGCATGGCAGGGCCTGGAGAGTATTATGTTAAGCGAAATAAACCAGTCAGAGAAAGACACGTATTACATGATCTCACTCATATGTGGATTCTAATGAACAAAATAAACTGATGAACAAAATAGATCCACAGACATAGAAGCATGGAACAGACTATCGAATCTCAGAGAGAAGGCAGGGGTAGGTGGGAAGAAATCAACCAAAGAACTTATATGCATACATGCATAACACATGGACACAGACAATAGCGTGAAGGCCTGGGACAGGGACTGGGGTGGGCTAGAATGGGTCAATGTGGGGGGAAAAGAGGACATATGTAATACTTTCAACAATATTTTTTAAATTAATAAGAAATTAAAAAATAAGAAAGTACCAAGGAGAGTAACTGATTATCTGGTTACAAATGAATTTTAGCATTTTATACACCAAGAATAGTAAGGACCTAAAAGTGTCCATAGTGTATACGAGTGTGTGGCAGAATGGGAGATGGAGAGGAGGCAGGATTGCAGAGAACAGCCTATATAGAAAGGAATAAAATCAAACTGGTATCAGACTTCTCATTAACATCAGATGCCAGAAGACCACTGAGTTACTGTCAAAGACATGATATAAAATTATTTTTCAACCTAGAATTCTATAGCCAACAAGTTGATCAAATATAAGTGGCAAAACAAAACCACTTTAGACATGCAAGGGCTCTCCCCTTGAATACTTTTTCTTAGGACATGAGATAGTTAATCAAGGGAACAGGAAGATATGGATGCTAGGAAAAAGTAGATCCCACCCAGGAGTGAAGAAATAAATCTTGATATAATACCTGTGCATTGGCCAAACAGCCCCGGTGAAGTCGGAATGGCCCAGGGGAGGTTGAGACGGCCCCGATGAGGTTGAAACAGCCCCGGTGAGGCCGAGACGGCCCCGATGAGGTTGGGACGGCTCCAGTGAGGTTGGGACAGATAATGGGGACCAGTATAGACTGATGAACAGGGGTAGATGCAGAGGCAGAGCAGCATTGAACAGACTGTCAAACTACAGTGGGAAGCCTGGGGAGGGTTGGGGGCGGGGGGGTTTAAGAGATCAAACGAAGGACTTATATGCATGCATATAAGAATAACCAATGGACACAAGACTAGGGGGTAGGAGCCGGGGGAATGTCAAGGGGGGGAGGAGGGGGGAAAGGAGACATATGTAATACTCTTTGTAATACTTTAAGAAATAAAAATTATTTAAAAAAAAAAAAAAACACAAACCTGTGCATTAAACCCAGAAAGCAAGTATTCAGACCAGAATGGGAAATTTTTTAAAATATATTTTTATTGATTTCAAAGAGGAAGGGAGGAGAGATAGAAACATCAATGATGAGAATCATTGATCAGCTGCCTTCTGCAAGCCCCCTACTGGAGACTAAGCCCACAACCCAGGACCCTTCAGTCCCTAGGCCGACACGCTATCCACTGAGCCAAACCAGATAGGGTAGGAAGAAATATTTTGGCAAAATATTTTTAATATCTCGACTTGCCCAAGGCATGGGGAAACAGGTACTCTCAGACTCTGCAGTTGGGACTGTCATTTGGCAAAAGCTTTTAGAGCAGCGGTTCTCAACCTGTGGGTCGCGACCCCTTTGCGGGTCGAACGACCCTTTCACAGGGGTCGCCTAAGACCATCTGAAAACACATATATAATTACATATTGTTTTTGTGATTAATCACTATGCTTTAATTATGTTCAATTTGTAACAATAAAATTGGGGGTCACCACAACATGAGGAACTGTATTAAAGGGTCGCGACATTAGGAAGGTTGAGAACCACTGTTTTAGAGGCTAGGATCTGGTAGCATCTGTCACTAATTCCACTACCAAAAACTATTCCTACAAAATTACTGACACATAAATAAGAACATATGAATGAAATTACTTGGGTCCAAATTCCAGCTTTACTACTTGCCAGTTCTATACTCTTTCAGTTTCCTTGTTTACCAAATGGAAACACCTACTCAACGGGTTGTGAGGATTAAATAAAAGGTTCCATGTGAACCACCAGTATATAAGAAATAATCAGTTAACTTAGTAAATAATCTATCTATCCACAAAACACTTGCCATTGTGCTTAAGGATCTTAACCAAACCGCTTTAAATGAGAAATGGAAATAACTAGCATGATCCTATTTGTGTTTTTAAAAGATTGCATCTGTATTTGTAAATCTATATATATATAAAAGGCTAAGCGATCGGCCGACAGGCCAACTGGCCGGTAGGTAAGATGTACACTGACCACCAGGGGGCAGACACTCAACGCAGGAGCTGCCGAGCGACAGCAACTTTGCAGAGTGCCATCTCGCACTCCGGGACCCCTCGGGGGATGTCGGACTGCTGATTTTGGCCCGATCCCTTCAGGCCAGGCCGAGGGACCCCACCTGCCAGAGGGATCCCACTCACTCTGCAGACACCCTTGGAGCCCCAGCACCACCCCAGGTGCAGCCGGCTAGGGAGATACCATGGTAGGTTGGCTTCGGGGCATGTCCAGCCCATCTCGCCCAGTCCGGCCCCACCGGCCACCTTCTAATTAATTTCCTTTCAATATGCATGAATCCATGCACCGGACCTCTAGCATATTTATACATGTAGAAAGAGACTAGAAGGAGAAAATAGGCCAAAGCGTTACATCTGGGGACTGTGAGGGGACAGGTTATTTCTGTGTGAAATTTTTATTGTGAACAACATGAGCTGTTTTATCCTTTAGGGAAAGAAAAAAATAAACATCAGTATAAATCTTAGGGAGAAAGAGATAGGTGATCTTTATGAGCACACACAAATATTACATAAAAAAACCTTTATTTTAATTTACTATACATGTTTAAATTTTAGGAAGCTACTAGGTAGATGCGCTTTCATCTGCAGGTTTAGTTTGATCTTCAGTTACCTGTAAAAACATAAATAGCTTTACTTTTTTAATAAGCAGTTTTCGTTTTATCCTTCACCCACCATTTAAAATCATTCCATAGTCCTTCTCTTACAATGACCTTTGTCTGTCTCCTTCAATAGTAATTATTACTGAAAGTTAAGCAGAAAGAGAAGAAAACTTATAAGGCCAAATTCTCAATATAAATTATCAAGTAAAGCACAATTCCATTAAAAATATAACCATATAACCTGAGGCTATAGCTAGGCTTCTCCAGTTTGTCATTTTATGTTTCATCTATATATATATATATATATATATATATATATATATATATATATATATATATATATATATAAAATCATTAATGTAAGAAAAACACCAGCAGTACTGTGACAAGGTATTTTAAATCAATGTATTTTGTTGGGAGGTATAATTCTATTTTGAACATAGAATATTATAGACTTAGTATTAATAGGTATCTGTATGTTCATACAGTAAGTTCTCACTTAATGACGTCAAGAGGTTCTGCGACTTTACGTATAAAGAAACCAATTATACTGTAGGCTAACTGATACAAACAACGGTTAAGTTTCTACAGCATCTCATCTTTATAACAAAACATTAAAATGAAGGAAACCATCTGCTGTATATCTACTCTATGTCACTCAGACACATCAAACAGGACTAATCTATTCCTTATCACCCCAAAACCTGCTCCACCTCCTGCATTATCTACGTCAATGAAGGGCTCTACCCAGTTGCCCACGCCGGGCACTGAAGAATCCAGTTCTCTTACCTGATAGTCAATCAACAGTCCTACTAACTCTACCTTAGTAACTTCACAGCCATTCTCGCTGCCATGCCTGAACTTTAGAAGCTCATGCTGACTTAAGTTGCAGCTACTTTCCACACCACCCTCAGAATGAGCTTTTATGTGTCTGCAACAAGCAGAATCCGAAGTAACCGCTTGAGCTAAAGCTGACCCAGAATGAGCTTTTAAATGAATCAACAGGAATAGCTGCCAATAGGTCACTTCCTGTAAAAATTCTCATGACCCCAGTCACCTTCAGGAGGGGGATGCAAATGCTAAGCCACCTTTAGGAGGGGAATGAAAATTCTAAATCGGGGAAGATGAGCCCTTGATATACTGTTTCAACAAATTGCTTTGGACTCATCATCCACTCTACATGTGCCTGTACATTCAGATTCCTCTTACATTTCACCATGCTCTCCTTACCTCCATGCCTCTATACAAGTATCACCCCCAACGCATCCCCCAGCAAATTACCCGCCTGGCCCACTTTTATTCATCCTTTAAAGCCAGCTTAAGAGCCACTGATTGCTGAGAACCTCCCTTAACCAATCCCCCAGTTTGGTTTGGGTTCCACTCCTTCGTGGGAGCCCCATAGGTACACCTGAACTGTCTGCTTATGTCTAGTTACTACATTAAAGTAACTTCCTTGGAGAAAGCGAATTGATTTTATTCATTTTTGTTTGTACAGGTCCTGGCATGAAACACTCAATAAATCCATGTTAGCTGAATCAATGAATCATATGTTTAACCTACTCTTTTTAGACAAGTAAAATGGACAGAAGAAACCTGAACCAGAATAAATGTTTCTACTAGATAGTCTAGGTTCCTGTGTCTGCTACTTTTCTGCATTTTTTCTTGCTTTAAAGTATTCAGTTATTATCCCTTCTTGAGTTTCCCTTAATTTACACTCATTTCTTCTCTTTCCTTCATCTAAAATCATTGTAACCAACCAAAAAGACAAAGTTATTCCATCCATTCAAATATACTCTCATCAAAATTACATAAATTTTACACAAAACCATTATGGCTAACAATAAGTTCTACCTATAAATTCATTAATAAAAACTAAGTTTAAACATCATCATAAAAATAATCAATAAATAATTATTGGGTAAGCCCCTGTGTGCCAAATGTTAAGTTCAAAATTTGGGATTATACATTCATAACAAGCCCTGAATGGGTTAACAGACTGAGTGTAAATGTACTCACTAGCAAAAACAAGCAGAAAACAACATGAGGAGGTATATAATCATGCCGAAATTGTACAAATGGATATTTGGTAAGCAAGTACTCTGAGAATGTTTCATGGAGAAGGTGAGACTTGGGTGAGGTATTAAAGAATGAGTAGGATGTAAATAGACAAAAGGAGAATGGGAATGAAATCCAAATGGAAGAATTGTGGGGAAGAAATGAATAAACTTGAAGACAAGTTTGATGTGTGCTGATTAGCATGTTTGCAAGCTTGATGGAAAATTAGGGGAACTAGGAAAGGCTTCATGCGACGCAGCTGGATTACTCAGGACAGCTATCAGATAATTTAAGTAAAACATCAAGGCTTAACCTATGAAAGGATGAATAGGGACAGTAATGGTCAAGAAAAATCATCATTCCTACTTATGAAATCTAAATGGTAATGACAGCATAAACTACAAAAACACAAGTATTTAAATTTGTTTTTCAGGACATTTGCATATTTAATGTCAATAGTCAAGACAGCTTTAAAATATATCTGACAAATCTTAATCCTTAATGTTCATTAGGTATACAAAAATATTACTGTAAGATCCAATTAACACCATTACAACCTTTAAGAACTATTACTACTATATAGAATATTCTTATTTCTCTTCAAGTTCTATAGTATCATTTCCATAATATTAATAAACAAACTCAAAAGAGGATTACAAACTATAACTTTTCTCTTGCCAAAATACTGCTAGGTAAACAACCACAAAACTGCTTTAGCTACTGAGACAACTAATTTTTTCTTTCTTTCTCTTTCTTTTTTTGTTGTTGTTGCTTAATTTCAATGAATATGTCTTTGTAGAAGAATACTCATTGGCTGTCAAAAACACTTACCAATTTCCGAGACCTTTCCAATAGCTTAGTCCATATCGTAAAATGTGCCTTGAAAAGAAAAGATTTACTATGAAAAATAAATCAGTAAAGTTAAAATAAAAGGGGCTGACTCTTTATATATATATATTGATTTCAAAGAGAAAGGGAGAGAGAGAAAGAAAGAAACATCAATGATGAGAGAGAATCATTGATCAGCTGCCTCCTGCATGCCCCGTACTGGGGATCGAGCCCACAACCCAGGCATGTGCCCTTGACCAGAATCGAACCCAGGACCCTTTAGCACAGGCCGACACTCTATCCACTGAATCAAACCAGCTAGGGTGGGGACTGAGTTTTTATAAAGGTTTTAAACAAAATAAACACATAAAAAGTCAGTACTAATGAGGCTAAATGTTTATAAACATGGATTAGAGTAGGGGAAAAGGTACCATACAGAACAGCTGCTTATATGCCATTCTTCCTCTGCTGTTCTTAATCACTACTGTCACTGAAAGCATTCCTTATAATGGGAAGAAAAATCTGCCCCACTTGCCCATAGATCAGGGGTGGGCAAACTTTTTGACTCGAGGGCCACAATGGGTTCTTAACTGGACCGGAGGGCAGGAACAAAAGCATGGATGGAGTGTTTGTGTGAACTAATATAAATTCAAAGTAAACATCATTACATAAAAGGATACGGTCTTTTTTTTTTTAGTTTTATTCATTTCAAACGGGCCGTAGTTTGCCCACGGCTGCCATAGATTATGGTTCTTTCCTTAAGTAGCCAATTTCAACATGCTAGAGGTCATTTTTCAAATCATAATCAAGCACAAGGAGAAGTTCACTTAAGAACCAACTGTGACATCTTCACATTGAAATCTAGAGGATTCAGCAAATCACCCTCAAGAACAAGTAAAAATAAGAGACAACAGTAAAATTGTAGAGCTAATTTCCTTAATCCTTAACAATCGTATGCAGCAGAGAATTAATCAGAACTCATTAATAAAAACTGTCAAAGTGCATAATGACCACATCAATTTTATTAAGTCAGTTGAAGGCGTTACTGAGGGACATGGGTGGGCCAGTGACCACTTCATAGTGAAGGAGCTGCTAAAACTTACAATAAAAGGTAAAATTACCAACTATGTACATGTCAATCCTTCTGGGGAAAAGACCACAATGGTATGTTTAAAGGAAAAACCATGCCTGACTCAGGCAGAATGAACAGCTGGTGCAGAGACCTTACAGCAGGGGAGGGGAACATCCAGCCCTCGGGCCATATAAGGCCCCAGAAATCAGCTGGTCTGGCCTTGCCAAGGCAACCGCAGGTGGGACTCGAAATTCAGTAAATCTAGGAGCTTTTTCATAGCCACATAAATTTAAATTAAGTCGATTACATTAAGTGAATGATGTTATAAATATCTAAGGAATATAAGAAAAGAATTAGCAAGGGTGAGAGCAATATGGAACATGACAGGCTTTGGGTCATGAATAGACCATCAAAATTAGGAAGAACATGCCAAAATAAGGCCAAAAAGCATTCCAGATCTTACCAGTGTGCACTCCGATATTCCTCATGCACCCTCTCCTATACCAAATTGAAAAATTCTAAATGCTATCTCAATTTGTTTCATTTTTCCAATTAATGCTTCTCCCTCGAATTATCTGTTTTTAAATCATAAACTCGAGTTTATAAAATATCATCACACAATTTAATGAAAATTAAAATGTTATGTCCTTCATATCGGTATAAAAATCAAGACTAGAATTACACCCATACCCAAATTGGATGACCTGAAACTTTCACTTTACTTACTCTTAAGTGAACAGGTAAAGAGAGACCCTGGAATCTCCGTACAAGACTTGACCCGGTGGCCTGCAGATTGTGAACCGCTGACACTTCAAACTGGGAACAAATACTTGTTCTTGGAATAAGAGGGCCTTCAGTCACATCAATGAAGTCACCAAATCTGATTTGATTTTAAAAACAAAGAAAACCTCAAAATCAAATGATTTACAAAACGTTGTGGGGGCGGGGGGAGGAATCTATCCATTCTCTTTGCTGCTACGTCCCTAACCAAGAGCATTCTACATGTCTCGATTCAGGCTCCAATAGCCATGACATAAAAATCTCAAGTGAAAAGGCTAAACTTAAAGTTAAGTGAACCTTCTTCTAGATTAGCACTGATATAACTAGAGATTTTTAAGGTCACTAAGCACATCATGCTATTAAGTGGATCCAATATCTGAAACGGACAGCCTACAAGCTTACAATTCACTGCAGCAGAGTTTAGAATTCAGTACATAGGACAGAAACAAAGAGGAGTTTTCTAGAGGAAAAAGTTAAGTCCAAATCAAGGGTTTGAGGGTTGAGTAAACAGTCACTGACCATGAAATGAGTTTGCATAATGCATTGTCTTACCTCTCTCATCCCCCAGTCGGAAAGCACATTCCAGTTTAACTTACTTAATATATATAAGTAGTAACTAATTAATCAGATTATCATGTGCAATTCATAATTATGAATATTTTGCTCAACTTCAAAATTATCTCTTAAAAATTACATTTTTAGCACTGGTTTTCAACCCTTGAGATGCAGAAATAAAATGAGGAACAGAAACCACAGCTGTTTCTGAAAATAATTTAAAACTCCCAATTACTACTATATCTAAACAACGAACAAAGCAATAAAATAAGGTAATGAGAGTAACAAAACAGGACACAAGTTCATCTTTTTTAGTTGTATACTACATTCAGGTAGCAATAAAGCTAACCTTACTATAAATTAGCATAGCAGCCAATTTTTCAATTTTTACTTACCTGTGCAGCTTAACTATTCTCTCAGGATTCTGAGATGCTTTCTCTTCTATGAGATCTACTTTATACCTGAAAAGCAGGGGGAAAAAAATTTTAATTATAAAAATACAAAAAGGACCCCAGTGAGCGTGGCTCAGTGGTTGAACCAGAAGATCAAGGGTTTGATTCCCGGTCAGGGCACATGCCCAGATTGCACATCGACCCCCAGTGATCAATGATTCTCTCTCATCATTTATGTTTCTCTCTCTCTCCCTCCCACTTCCTCTCTGAAATCAATAAAAATATTTTTTTAAAAAAATACAAAATGGAGTTTACAGAAACCCTTTCTCCTTCTCCTCAGCCAGTTTTTGAGAGAACGGTTTACATTTAGAATGGTTTGCAGTCCACCTACTGCCACACCCCTTCTGCCGGGTCCCAAGCGTCACTGAGGGAGCCAATTCCCTTGCATACTTATGCCTCCCGACCCCCTCTAAGAGACGCCCCTGTCCCCTGGGAGCCAAAGCCAAGCCCGATCACTGACACATGAGCCATTCAAAACTCTTCTGACCTCTCACACTTACCCCCAAACCATCTCCTCCCTCACACATTCAGTTAAGTTACCAAAGCCCTGCACGCCTCCGCTAGACTGGCAGCCGAGTATGGGAAAGGCAAATCCTAATGTACGTGGCATGAAAGCCAACAGTGCCGCCCACTAAGGTAGCTATGGAACACTTACATGTAATCGGTTCTAACTGAATGTGCCTCAGATTCACCAGATTCTGAAGACTTAGTATGAGAAGGAGAATATAAAATATCATTACCATTTTTAATGTGGAGATGATAACATTTTAAATATTTTAAATAAAATGTATGATTAAAATTAACTTCAACTTTAACTTTTTTTTAATGTAGTCTCTAGAAAATTTAAAGATAGCTCACATTATATATATATTTTTAAATATATATATTTTTTATTGATTTCAGAGACGAAAGGAGAGGGAGAGATATAGAAACATCAATGATGACAGAGAACCATTGATTGGCTGCCTCCTGCACGCCCCCAACTGGGGATTGAGTTCACAACCCAGGCATGTGTGTGCCCTTGACTGGAATAGAACCTGGGACCCTTCAGTCCACAGGCCGGTGCTCTATCCACTAAGCCAAACCGACTAGGGCAGCTCACATTATATTTCTCTTGGGTAGCATGACCCTAGAATTTTGGCATGGTGATCTGATATGTTCTGATAATCCAAGTAATTTCTTATAGAATCAATGGTGGTTTGGTTCTGTAGTACTATTTTTACTTTCATTCAGTTAAAATAGTGTATTAGTACTGGTTTATAAATACACTGGTTCCAGAGTATGCTAGAAAATGCTTTAGAAAGCGTTCCACAGGTTAATACATTTGAAAATTATTGTTTTCTATATCCACTTTGGGAAGGTTTACAGTAAATTTTTTATGCCACTGTTCTCTGAATTCAGTATACGTTTTTCAGCAATTAATGTCTTATGGAAGAATACTCCTGTGGCATATCATTCTGAAAAATGCCAAGGAGGCTTTCATGGCTATTATAAGCTCAATTTTTTTATTTTTTTCCAACAAAATTTGCTTTTAGACTTTTTTTCCTGAATTTTTATATTCAGCTTTTGAGAATATAAAAAAAAAAATTTTTTTTCCAATCCTCATCCAAGGGTATTTTTTCATTTATTTTCAAGGGGGAGAGGGGAGAGGGAAGAAAAAAGAGGGGAGAGGGGAGAGAGAAATATCAATGTGAGAGAGACGTATCATTTGGTTGCCTTCCACTGTCACCTTCCACATAGGGGCTGGGACTTGACTATGAATCAAACCATTGACCCTTTAGTGCACAGGCCAACATTCTAACTGTTGAACCACACGGGCCAAGGCAAGAATATAAAAATTCTTAAGAACTGAATTTTCTTCATTACATATAACTTTGGGAGGTTTAATTTGGCTTTAAAGGAAGCCAACACTTACCTGTTGTATTGAAATATTTCTAATGCCACTTTCGCATCAACTTCCAGAGTTTCAAATGGGAGGTCTTTATAAATTAAAGTATTAGCATCTTTTGTGAAAGAACGTAGGTTGTCCTTAAAAATGAAAAGTATTAACATTTGTAATTATTTATTTAAAAGTATCCTATCTAATAAAGACAGAATATGCAAATTGACCATCACTCTGCGACAAAGATGGCAGCACCCACAGCCAATAAGGAGGGAATATGCAAATTGATGCGACAAAGATAACAGCGGCCAGGCCAGGACACAGGCGTTCTGCCCAGTCCTAGCCACTCCAGGCCTCTGGGCAGTGTGCACGCAGGCACTGAGAAGCCGGGGCCGGGCAGGACACCTGCTATGAGGTAGGGGGTGGGGGGGATGGAGGGAGCTACAGGAGGGCGGCAGGGCCGGAGCGAAGGAATAAGGCGGCTCTGGCCAGAGTGAAGGCCCGGGTCCCAGGTGCCGGAGGGAAGCCAGTACCGGCAGGCAGGGGAAGGAAGGCCTATACTTGCACGAATCTTTGTGCATCAGGCCTCTAGTTTCAACATAAAGCAAATTAACTAAATTATATGTTTAATATTATAAATACAACTAGAACAAAAGCAAATCAAATTTGTCAGGAAAGGAAGTTATTAATTTACAATAATTAAGTATTTGGATCATGAAATATAGGGCTAGCAATTTCTCCCAACTCTACAAACTATAAAACTTGCAATTTATTTGTAATTAAGATATCAGCCTGTATAATAATTATTAAAGATAATCCTATAAGAAATGTTAACAACTTCATTCAAATGAAATAACCTCATAAATATTAAAATTATATAACAAGTAGGAATGCTAGTAAATAGTAAGATACAAAAATCTGTTTACATGATGAGTAAAATTATGCTTTTTAAATATATATGGAAAAATTGTTTATGTGATTCAGAAAGTTTCACTAGGAAACGTAATGCCATCGTTAGCCCTGTGCAAAATATACCAAACTGTACTGTGGGCATCCAAGTCTAAGGCTCTAGGCCCCCCACCACACATCACCCAAGGGAGATGATCTTCTATATTTTATATTCTGGTCATCTTGAAAACCACTATTTTAAGGAGCAGTAGAAACAGTACAAGGAAGACAGCATTAGAAGCCAAGGTCACGCAGAACATAAAGCTTCCACACAACTGACCATGCTGCTGTGAGTGCCTTTGTTCATAAGTCTCTATCTTAAATCCACTGAAATAGCGATAACATTAGATAGGTAGGTAGATAGACAGATCCATTCCTTTAAATACCCTCAATTTGCAGTACCATTCAACAAAACATAGGACTCACTCCACCAAAGAAAAGCACAGACTCTAAAATTAATACTCCAAAGGGTATACTTGCTTTTGTTGGCACCCACTCATCGAGCCTCTTATCCAAAACTACATCATAGCAGAAGGCTCCAGCGATCACTGTAAATCCAACCAAAAGAAAAGCAAAGTCAGATCTGTTAGGGTAGAAAGTTACCAATTTGCAACAACTGAATATTTTAACCATAAAATGAAGGGTTAGCAATCTCTCCCACCTCTACAAATTATAAAAATGTTACCAGTATCCCAGGTGCTTGCCAGAGTTCTACCAACTTTCCCCCATCCAGAAAATTAACTAGTTTTGTACTTAAAATCATTATTGAGATTTTCAAATATTTTTGGTTGTACATACTTCTACGTTTTAAAAATGTGATCCTAGTTCACATACTATTGCAAAATCCTAGTTTTAGCAAAATTACAAAAAATATAAACTCTTTCATCTCCCCAAAATGATGGCCCCCTCCAAAGTTCCAAAGTCGCGGCCATTCCTAGTGACACAGTGCAACCCAAGTTGTACTGCAGCTTTCCCCAGAAGTCCATTCACACTCCCATTTCCTCATCCTCCACATGTTCAACTTGGAAATAGATGCTTCAAGTGGTAAGAAATAACCACAGAGACAATTAAATTACATGAGATTCACATTCAAGAGAAACATTCTCCTCTAATTCTATTACATGAATTATTGACTTCCATAATTAAATAGGATGGATTTTGCCGCCCACAATAAATGGAATGTAGGTATGATGGTAATTTATACTAGATAAAAATTATAAATGAACTCTGTACAACAGCAAAGATAGATACCAAAATATTCAAAGATTACAAAAAGTATATTTATATTTATATGTGTACATTACCAGGCACTTCTGGAGCTCTGACCAAACTGACCAAGTATTCGTCTTTGAATGCCCTCTCTATCACACAGCCCATCATCATGGCACAAGACCGCCAATAAGCCTAGAAAAATAAATGTACAAAGATTCACTGAGATCTATTCAACATTAACATTTAGGTTGACTTTTGACTTAGGAAACATTTCTCAAATATCTGTCCATCCTCAGCACATAACAATAATGACCATCAGTCCATAACATTATCTGTGCCAAACTAAAACCACAAAAGGATGAAACACCAACTTCATGTTGTTAGCAATGTTTCTGTGCAAGATATCAGACACTATATTTATCAACCAATAGTTTTATTATCTGGTAGTAACTTTACTTTTCACCCAGGAGAAAGTTAATCTGTTAATAAACACATGCTAAAGTAAAATAAATATACTAATATATATAAATATGGAGTGAAAACTCAACTTTCTAGTATTATTCATGATTCCTATCCTATACCTAACATCATGTACATCACTCACATTAAACATATTGATAGCAAAGCAACCTCATTTTCCCAGCACTCTTTGATCCAGACATCCTCATACAGTACCATGCAATGAACTTGTCAGAGTCATAAAGAGAGGCATGAGTCCCACACACCTGCCCACCTTATGCCCCATACAAGCACTACTATAGCTGAGCACTGGACTTTCATCAGCCCTTTTCCACATCCGAGGACAAGAGTGGGCTCACCTGGCTGTGTGGCAGACTGCTCCAGAATGTATTCCACACAACCACATTACACACACTAAAAGTAAGTATAAACACGGGCCTTGAATGCAAGTAGCGAAATGTACTTCCTCATCTATGCGACATAAATCTTTGTAATGCCTGGTGAACTCCAGAGATAGAATGCCTGGTTCAAATCCAGGCTCCACCACTTCCTAAACGAGTAACCTTGGTCAAGCGAGTGAACCTCTCTTTGTCTCGGTTTATTTATCTATCTGGAAAATAGAGATAATAGCACCTATTTTACAGGATTTTTATGAGGATTAAATGAGTTAATACCTATAAATCATCTAAGACAGTACTTGATACATAATACATAGTCAATGTTGGCAATTACTACTGTCTGTCATTTTCTCATTTATGTATTTCATTTCGCTAAATATTATTAAATACCTACTATATGCCAGTTAAGGACATGATCCCTGTCTTCACAGAGCCAAATTAAATTTAATAGAATTTAAATTAAAGTATTATATCTAGAGACATTAGCCAAGTGTTGTGAAGTTCTAGAGGAAAGAGATTAATTCCAACAACAAGCAGCTAAGGAGGTTCTACAAAGCAGGTGGCATTTTAAAAGATAAACAGGATTTTAATCAGGAGGAAAGAAAATACTCAGAGTTGAAGGAAGAGCATCAACAAAGGCAAGCCAGATAGCACAGGATAAATTATGACCAAGTCCTCTAGTGTAGCCGGAGCAAAGAGGAAGTGGAAAGACGCAGTGGGAGGTGAGGCTCGAAGGTAGCCTGAGGTCAGATCACACAAGTCAGTTCCTGGAAAGTCATGTGAACAGTTATGTAGGCAAGTTCTTTAGGGGTAAGTGACATGAACGTTAGTCATGTCACTTAATAAAACTCTTATAAGACTATAAAGAAGGCTTTAGTATTTTTTTAAAAAAAAAAAAGGGGTGGGGAGTGGGGGGTCGAAGGCAGAGAGTTAAAAAGTTCTTGAAATAATCCAGAGAAGATGGTCAAAGGCTGCATTCCAGCAGTAGCATGGGAATAAAATACTCACTATATAGAGGGTAATCAATAAGTGTCAATTGAACAAAGACATAAATGTAAAAGGCATGCCATATCATTTCCTCAAATCTAAATACAGAGAAATGGATGCTACTGGTATTATCTAAACTATGAAAATGCCTAACCTAACAAGTAAAACACAATCTAATACATTACATTTGACCTTGGCTATATTTGCACATTTCATATTCCACAGAAAATAGATTTTCCTAAAAAGGAGAAGAAAAACATTGGGTGTGAGGGAGGGGGAAAGAGAATATGGAAACAGAAATACCTTATTAACTTCTCCTGGATCACGATCTTTGAAAGTAAGAAACTGAATCTCACAGGACTTGGTCAAAGGCTTATACATGTCCCACGGCTGTCCGTCCACAAGAGCCAGAATGGACTTCTTGCAGTACCACTCACTTAAATCTAGAAATTTAAAATAGATTGAAGGTTAAAATCTAACAAAATTCAAAGTGAGAAACTACAAGTTTAAGTGCTACATTACAAAATAAAACAACAAAAGGCAAGATTCTGCAAGCTGTCTTTTTTTTGGACATAAAAGTATTATATATTACATCTGTAACCAATAAAAAATACTATCCAACCCACCCAATATATTGTTGATTATTAACAAAAGTATCCAAACCATTTACAAAACTCATTAAGGCTGAGTCAAGTTTGAAATCAACTTGTCAATCACTAACTAATAAAACGATTTTCCAAGAGCTACACTGAAATATTCAGAGCAGCAGCAGCATGGATACATTCGGGTATAAGCACAAACAACTTAGAAGGAAAAATGTATAACTATTACTTTCACAGTAAATCAGTTCTAGGTGTGTTTGGGGTCTTGCTCCCAAACTCTCTCTTACTTCTCTAATTAGATGGTTTTCGAATACACAGCTACTCAAAAAAGTGGTCACACTACAGGGTCTAAATTATCATCCACCACATCAATGCCATAAGGCAGGGACCGTGTCTACGCGTGCTCAGCCATCAGTATGTCCAGAGCCTAGCACCAGGCCTGAAATGTACAGGGTACTCAGCATAACTTCACTGACGGACAGAAGGTATGAATGACAAGCAAGCGTCAGGGCAGGGGTCATGCTGAGTGGTGTTCAGAAGCTTCATTCATCTCCACTTCATGTGAATAAAGCTCCTTAAGGGCCTGAGCTTCTCATATCCTCCTCGGTAATCCTAACACCTATCACATAGCAGAGGGTCAGTAAATGCTCACAAAACAAGTAAGTAAACCATGATCATAAATACTAATTCAAATGCCAGAGCAAACAAACACTGAGAGTGTACACTTTACGGGCCAACCTAAGCAGATAACTGAAGTCACTTGAATGGAGTCATCATTGAATTTTTCCAAAAGTTTGAACAACGCAGCTAGTCACATACATGAGTGAGCACATGGGTGTATATCTATCTGGGGTGGGGGCTTTCTAAATTTAAATACCACCAGTTCTACCAAAGCTACTGTACAGCATTCTGATCAAAAATAAACATAGCGGTCCCGTTCCCTTCGTTGCCACACCAAGTCTCACACGGTGCAGCTTCCCCCTTCCGATGTGAACACAACGAACGTGTTTACCCCAATCGCATCCACGCCAAGGGCACTTCCACGCTCACCTTTACCACAGGCATGCAAAGGTAAACAGAAAGGCCGCACCCCAAGGGGCAAGTGGTAAGGAGTCACTGAAGTTAGCCTCTGAGGACGAGGAAAGCCAAGAAGCCAAAACTGCCGGTCCCTGCCGCCAGGGCAGTCCCTCCACCCCCAACGCTTTCCTGAGACCCTCACGGTGACTGAGCGCCGCCCAAAAGGGACAAGATGGCCGGACCAGTGTGGCTCGGTGGCTGAGCGTCAACCTGTGACCCGGGAGGTCACGGTTCGATTCCCCGTCAGGGCACACGCCCCGGTGTCCTTTGGCTTGATCCCCGGCGTGGGGCGTGCAGGAGGCAGCCGATCAATGCATCGCTCTCATCATTGATGTCTCTCTCTCTCTCTGCCCCCCCTTCTTCCTTCCTCTCTGAAATCCATAAAGTTTAAATACATACATAAATAAAAATAAAAGGGACAAGCTAATAGCAACAACGTTTTCGGGTCCGCCCTCTTCTACCAGAAACAAGTACGGCGCCCGAGCCTCAGCCAGATTCAAACAAATCTTAGCACAACCTGTGCACGACAGGACCGACCTGTGGGGACCCACAGGACCCCCAAGAGCTGGAGCCACAGTGGGCGGGCCGCCAGGTGCCCGACAGAGGAGACGAGCCGTCGGCATCCTCTCCGCCCGCACCGCCCCGGTCAACGCCGTGACCGCGGCGCCCCGGCTCGGCACTTACGCATCGCACAACTGTAGGGCGTGGACACGTTTTTATTCATCACGAACGTGGTGCCAGGGTCCGTTCTCCCCACGAGCCGAACCTCGATCTTCTCGGTCCGGGGCGTCAGCGATGACTGCCGGCCCTTCTCCCGGTTGAAGACGTCGTTCTGCATCTCTATCAGCGCGGCCGGCGACAGCTGGGGCGCCGTGGATGTGGCTACGCGTCCTGCGTGGAAATTCCGGTGGATGAGGACGCGGGAGAAATGAAGACTGTAGCCCTGACCTCCTCCCGCCTCATATCTTCCTACAAGGAGGGAATTCACCGGACGCAACAGAACCGCTCCCCGTAGTCATCATGGAGACGCCCACCAGCCCCGGCCCCGCCGGACCCCCAGCTCCCGCCCGTGGTTCACCATGCGGGGCAAACAGGGACCGGGGAACGGAGCCAAAACCAGACCCGCCATTGCGGGGGGGGGCGGGGGGGGGGGGGCGAGCCAAGCTGTCGCTCTGACAAGGTCCTGGGGACCGGAGCCCGGAGGTCGCGCGCCAAAACTGTCCGTATCTGGGCGAGAAATGCCAGTTTATTTTAAAAACCCCAAAGAGCAGGGCTTGGCAAGGCGAGGCGAGTATTGCAACGGGGAACAAGGACACGCTGCACCGGGACGTGGGCTCCTTTCCAGAGGCTCCCCGACCTCCTCCAGCGACCCGTCTCCGGCCCCCGAGAACCCGGGACGCCGTGGGATCTGCACCCTCCCGCCCGGGGGTGGGGAGGGAGAGGGGGCGGCCGCCGCAACCGGGGCTTAGAGCCTTCTCCGCCTCGACCCCGCGGACCTCACGGGACCCGCCTCCGGCCCAGTCTGGACAGACACCATCCTCTAAGCCTCGCTGCCCGTCCCCCGGCCGCTGAAACTCACTCCAGCCAGCGCCGCCACCGGGGACCGCCCGCCAGAGCAGCGACCCGCAGAACCCCACGGCCACCGCCATCGCTTCCGTCCAGGCCGCAGGTGCCGCCGCGCGTTGGTCCTTCTGGGTCCTCCTTCCCCGGAAACGCTGGGCGCGCACCCGGGTTCCGGGGACAGTTCCGTTCCGGGCCCGCGCTCGGGCTGCGCGCCGCCGTTAGGGGGCGGGGTCGCGGCTTCCCAGGAGCCGTCGCTCAAGGTCGGGCGCACGTTTAGGGGTGCGGAGGGGAACCGGGAGGTGCCGGGCCCTAGGGAGGCCGGTCCGCCGCCCCGCGGGCTCTGCGGGAATCAAGGGTGTCTTTTGGAGCCGCTGCGTGCCACACGCGTCCTCATCCTCCACCGTCTGCGGGTTCGAGCCCGGCCCAGGAGCGAAGTGCTTGCTTCCCGCAAACAGTATACTTCTGGGGAGATACATGGGCGAAAGACAGCTTCCGTTTACTCTTGCTTTCGTGGTCAGCCCGGCTGGCCACGCTGGTGACATCTTCTAGTTTGTGGCTTAACTCTCGGTTTTGCAAAGATGGGTTTTTAAGTCGCTTGCAACGTGTCTGTGTACGGGGCCTCCCATTTATGTAGCCAGAATGTCTCTTGTTCATTTAATAGACTTTTGAGTGCCCCTGGCTGGTTTGGCGCAGTGGGTAGAGCGTCAGCCTGCGGACTGAAGGAGCCTGGGTTCGATTCCGTGCAAGGGCACATGCCTGGGTTGCGGGCTCGATCCCAAGTGGGCGGGGTACAGGAGGCAGCCGATCAATGAAATGATTCTTTCATCATTGGTGTTTCTCTCTCTCTCCCCTCTCCCTTCCTCTTTGAAATTAATAAAAGTATTTTTTTAAAAAAAGATATTTGAGTGAATGAATGAATGAACGAATGCCCTTGCAAAAAGTTGCAGAGCAACTGTGTAATTCCTTTGTCATACCAGAGTATTACTGCTATAGAAGTAAACATTCCATAGGTAAAGCGTGGAGATGCTCTTATTCGGACCTAGCTGGTTTGGCTCATTGGATAGAGCATCCGCCTGGGAGCTGAAGGGTCCTGGGTTTGATTCCAGTCAAAGGCACATGTCTGGGTTGTGGGCTCGATCCCCAGTAGGGGGCGTGCAGGAGGCAACCAATCAATGATTCTCTCTCATCATTGATGTTTCTATCTCCCGCTCTCTTCCTCTGTGAAGTCAATAAAAATACACATTTTTTTAAGAAAAGAAATGCTTTTATTCAAAGTTGTTCAACGCTGTGACTTTTCTCGAGGCGTGCAAATTTACAAATACAGCCCTTGGTCTTTTTCCCCTCTGCTCTTTGACTTGCAATGGGAATATACTACCACCAGGGGGAAGCACCGAGCTAAGGAACATATGCTACAGCTATAAGACAGGGGAACTGGGCTAAAATGGTTATAAGGCACACAAAAAACCCAGTTATGAGATAAAAGTACTAGGGATGTAATGTATAACATGGTGACTATCATTAATAGTGCTGTGTTGTATATTTGAAAGCTGCTAAGAGAGTAAGTCCTGAAAGTTCTCATTACAAGGAAGAAACATT
This sequence comes from Myotis daubentonii, assembly GCF_963259705.1. Taxonomy (NCBI): domain Eukaryota; kingdom Metazoa; phylum Chordata; class Mammalia; order Chiroptera; family Vespertilionidae; genus Myotis; species Myotis daubentonii. The sequence goes on along the minus strand of NC_081842.1, from coordinate 12,417,822 downwards.
TTTTGTAACTTTATAAAGTGATGGATGCTAACTAAACTTAGTAATGATTTTGAAACATGTACCTTAAACCTAAGCAGTGTTGCACATCAGTTCTAAAACTGAAATTTTATTTTTTTAAATATGTTTTATTGATTTTTTTACAGAGAGGAAGGGAGAGAGATAGAGAGTTAGAAACATCGATGAGAGAGAAACATCGATCAGCTGCCTCCTGCACATCTCCTACTGGGGATATGTCTGCAACCCAGGTACATGCCCTTGACCGGAATCGAACCTGGGACCTTTCAGTCCGCAGGCTGACGCTCTATCCACTGAGCCAAACCGGTTTCGGCTAAAACTGAAATTTTAAACAGACCCGATACCTAGATAGATCTGTCTCCATGGTCCGGAACTTATTTCACAACTGCGCAGGGAAAGTGTAATTATCTTCACTTTTAAAGTGAGAAATGTAAGTGTTTTTATCCAAATATTTGATTTTACATTTTTAAATTAGTACCCATGTACTTGCTTGGAAAATTAAAAAAACACATTATAAGCTACCCAGTGAAAAGTCTCTCCCCCAGCTCTTTTACCCACTCAAGTTCTTACAAAAACCTCCCATAGGATGGCACCATTATTTGACTTACCAGAGAGAGCTCTTGATGTCTCTCTCTGATAATTCAAATACATACAGAGAGTTAAATAGGTAAGGATTTTATTAGGGGAAATACCTGTGAGAGAAAATGGGAAGGAGCCAACTAAGATTGACTGCACGAGAAATGGAGAAGGAAGGAAGATAGAGTGGAGGCATTCTTGAAGACCTATGCAACCTAAAGATTCATTGGGGAGGGGGCGGGGGGTCTTGAGCCAAAGTCCACCATCAGAGGGGCCCCAGTGTCCCAGGAGCAGGGGTGCCTTAGAATCCCACCACACTCAGTCTTCAGCTGGGAGTTGGGTGTGGGGAAGTCTAAGCACATGATGGATTTCAGTTCAGCAACTGGGGCCTTTGGTCAGTCATGCTCCCTGTAAGTGAAGGTCGGTGAAGCACAGATAAGCTGCATTTCAGAAATCAAATAACAAAAGGAGCACATGCTGTGCGTTTACATTCCCTACATAACACACACGCCACACACACACACACACACACACACACACACACACACACACACACACACATCAGTTATATCAGGGCTCAACATCCTACGCTTCCACCTGTCCTGACAGGTGAGGATGGACTTGCTACTCCTGAGAAACGAGAGAAAGAAGCAGGTGCAACCCATGGCTTTTCTTTCCATTCATATGTAACACCCTGGGGCTCAGTGGTACTTTACTTCAACATCATTTCTTCTCAGCTCCTCAGTGGGCTGAGGTGGCATGGAGTGTGTGTGTGTGTGTGTGTGTGTGTGTGTGTGTGTGTGTGCGCGTGTGTGTGTGTGTGTTCGGTTTCTGGAGAAATGAAACACAGTCAAATATAAAGATGTACACGTAGTTCGCTTCTGCTCCCACTCCTTAAACCATCTCTTTCCTCCTTACACCTCAAGGAAATCTTACTAGCACTTTCCCAACCGTAAAGAGAACCAAGGATCCAGATCACCGAGGTATAGACTTTCTTGTGGGTAACATTTTCTGTTTCATTTTACAAAACTAAAAAGTGTGTGTAAATTGTGTTAAGAAAGTCAACTTTTGCATTTCTTACCCTCAATGGCAAATAATGTTTAGTACAGTATGAGTAATCCAGTAAGTCTGAAAAATCGTAAATTAAACCACAAGTTGAAGGGACTGTGGGTAGTAAGGATCATTTGTTCCACCCCCTCGTCTACCACATAGAGAAGATGAGTTACAGAAAGACTAGTGTTTGGCTCAAGGTCATACAGAATGCTAGTGTAGCATCTGAGATAATTAGAAACACCAGGGTATGCAGAAAATGCCAGGACTCCTAAAATTGGCATCTGCTCTCTAAAATGCTCTGAATCATCCCACGCAGCAGCAGCCACACCAAATCCTTCATGTCATAGTTTTGTGAGCACTGCAAGAATTCTGCTCCCATTTGCTTAGGGTTTCAAAGATGCACTAATCCCCCAAACACATGTTAATATTAATATGGATGTGCTTTGATGAAAAGGGACAGATATATTCTTCAACTTTTCCTTCACCCCACCCCCATCCTATTTCACACTGAGAAAGCCTGTCAGACCACCTACAAGCTCACTTAGGGTCTTCTAGGATGGGGGTTCATGGCTCCTGGGAGGGGATAAGAATTGGCTAAGGTAATGCTCTTTTGATGAAACAAAATACTTTCCTCTAGAACCCTCTTTTCTTAATTATACATAACTTTTTCCCCCTGCTTTAAACTCCTGAGTTTTCCTGTCTTATTCCTTATCCTTTGGCTATGACACTTGCCTGTCCTCACTCCTCTCCATCCAATCTTGAACTACCCTGAAAACCGTGCAAAGCCACTTACACCCACTGACTAACTCATAAAGTGCAGTATGGTGAGGGAATCAAGCCTAGGTTAGTTCCCACGTCCCTCTTCCTCTTCCTCCTTCTCCTCCTCCTCCTCCTCCTCCTCCTCCTCCTTCTTCTCCGTTTAATATATTTTTATTGATTTCAGAGAGAGGAAAGTAGAGAAAGAGATAGAAACATCCATGATGAGAGAGAATCATTGATCGGCTGCCTCCTGCATGCCCCCTACTGGGTATTGAGCCTGCAGCCCTGGCATGTGCCCTGACCAGATATCACACTGTGACCTCCTACTCCCTCGGTCGGCACTCAACCAGTGAACCACACCAGCCGGGCACATCTCTACTTCTTAACCCCACGGCCTTGTGTTATAAAAGAGTAAGCTAGGAAAATTCCAGGATGAGCAGAATAGGGAAACTCAGATAGATAGTTAAACAGCAGTTTGCTGTCACCTAGAAAATCCTATCTTCCCTAAACCAAGGACACTTAAGAGTAAATGATTTGCACTTCTCCCCAACCAGAGGGTAAATAGCTTAAATCGCCCTACTCAGGGAGACAGATAATAGAAATCCAATTAGTGCCACTTGCCAACCACACCCAAGGATAAATTAAGAGAATAAATCTCATTTTGGTTCATCAGCAAAGGTTGATGAATACTCTATTGATCCTCCCCGAAGACCTACCCTAAATGCTCAGCCTTAAAAGCCCCTGAAAATGAAAGTCCCAGCATGCTCTCCCTCCAGGGAGCACCCGTGTCATTCCCTTTCCCCTTTCCTTTCCCACAGGCACATACCTCCTAAACTCCAAGGGGCCCCAGGAGACTTGCCACCAGGGGAGCAACAGGTAGCGGCAGCTCATCCTGGGCTCACCTCCTGAACCCCTCTCCAAGGCCCCCTTTTCTCTGGCTCCTTAGTGAACCAAAGCAGCCCAGCCTAGGCTCTCCCGTTGCTTCTTCTATGCGCTTCCTTGTTTGTGTGTCCTACGTGTGCTTTCGCTGCAGTCAATAGCTTCTTGCTTGCTTTTCTACACGTTGTCTCTCGATTGAAATCTTTCCTTCAAGATAAGAACAGAGGTCTCGTCCTTATCTCAAGGTAACATTTGGACAAGTTGAACCACCATAACAAAAAGCTACACTTTTCATACTTCTTTGAATCTGTGACTGAGGTCCAAGGTCATCGCCTCTAATCTACCATCTTTCTTTCTTTCCAAGAAATACCTTTCTTGTTTTATTTGCAAAAGCTTTTTTAACCGGGCCTGGCATTTAGTTGTTGGAGTCATTGCAGAACATGCAAATTCAAAGCCAGTAATTTTAGCTTCTTATCACTCTTTGGTTCAAAGGCCTGGATTTTATCTCTAAATTCTATTATAAAGGCTTGTACGACACAGTTGCATATCTTCAATCAGAATGAGGTGGTCTAAATAGGCTCTTCTCTGTTCACTCCTTTAGATTCCTTCTCTCTTAGCTGTGTTTACATTTTTTGTTGTTTTTACATTGTACAAGTGACATACTCTCTCTATAAAAATTCAGACATTAAGGCCCTAGCCACTTTGGCTCAGTGGAGAGAACGTCAGCCTGCGGACTGGGTTTGATTCTGATCAAGGGCATATATCTGGGCTGTGGGCTCAGTCCCCAGTAAAGGGCATGCAGGAGGCAGCCTATCAATGATTCTCTTTCATCATTGATGTTTCTCTCTCTCTCCTTCTCCCTTCCTCTCTGAAATCAATAAAAATATATTTTAAAAAGATTCAGACATTAGGAACGTGTAGAGAATAAAGTATGAACATCCTCTTTTCCACTCTTGCTGCATTCTATGGCTCTGGCTATATAGCTATATCTCAGATATTCTTATTTTTCAATCCATTATTTAATATCTAATTGCTCCAATCTGACATTAGTCAGGTTGTTCAAATAAGTCTCCACATCGAAGTGGCCAGGCAGCGAAATGTATGGACAATAAGAGTAAAGCAATAAAACTCCCTGAACAATTCTCTCTGTGACAACTGTGGGAGTATTTTGATAACTGTTGGCAGCAGGGCACTGCATGTGATGTGGGGAAGGAAACCTTGGCATGCAAACAAGCAAATGGTTTGGCGACAGTTTATTAAATTTCTGCCGTGCTTGCAAATGCCAGTGACAATTTCTCAGACTACAGAATTACTAGACATGACAGGTTTGAGGATGTTTCACAATTGTCATCAAATAAACCATCCTCCAAAATTAGAAATTATTGAACTCTTAGAATAATTGTCACTATTTTTAAAAAGTTTATGAATTTAATTTGTTCATACCAAATGTTGCCTGGCCATAAAATCAGAGGCTAACGAAAGGCATCCAAGGAAAATTATAAGGCAGTACTACTGGTGGGTTTCTATTGGATTATTACATCTTCTTCAGGCCAAAGTTAACCCCCATATCTTCCTAAATGTATAGCTATAAATGCCTACATTAAAAAGTGTATCAAATCAATAGCTAACTTCACACATTAAGGAACTAGAATAAGGACAACAAAATAAACCCAAAATTAGCATAAGAAAGAACATAATATGCCCTAGCTGGTTTTTCTTGGTGGATAGAGCATTGACCTTTGGACTGAAGTGTCTCAGGTTCAATTCTGGTCAAGGGCACATGCCTGGATTGCGGGCTTGATCCTCAGTGGGGGCTGTGCAGGAGGCAGCTGATCAGTGATTCTCTCTCACCATTGGTGTTTCTATCTCTCTCTCCCTTTCTCTTTCTCTCTGAATTCAATAAAAATATATTTTTTAAAAAGAAAGGAAATAATAATGACTAGAGCAAAAATCAATGAAATAGAGAAAATCATGAAACCAAAAGCTGTTCCTTTGAAAAGATAACATTGACAAATCTTTAGGAAGACTGGCTGCCCCCACCCCCATCAAAAGAGAGAGAGAGAGAGAGAGAGAGAGAGAGAGAGAGAGAGAGAGAGAAAACATAAATCACTAAAATCAGGAATGTAAAAAAAGCACATTATTACCAAACTTATAGAAATAAAAGTGATTATAAGGAAAACAATGAACAACTGTATACTAACAAATTAGATAACCTAGATGAAATGGGAAAATTCCTAGAAAGACACAAAGTAACAAAACTGACTCAAGAAGAAGTAGAAAATCTGAAAAAGCCTATAACAATCAAAGAGATCAAATTAGCCACTTAAAAACTTCCCACAAATAAAAGACCAGGTTCAGGTTACTTTCCCAGTGAAGTTTACCTAACATTTGAAAGAGAGTGAATACTAATCCTTTACAAACTCCTTTTTTTAAAAAAATATTTATTTTTATTGATTTCAGAGATGGAGAGGGGATGAGAGATAGAAACATCAATGATGAGAGAGAATCATTGATTCTCTGTCTCCTGCATGCTCCCCACTGGGGATGAACCCGCAACCTGGGCATGTGCCCTGACCGGGAATCGAACCATGACCTCCTGGTTCATAGGTCTATGTTCAACCACTGAGCCACCCCGGCTAAACTACAAACTCTTATAAAAGATAGGTGGAGCAGGAATAATCTCCATCTCTTATGAGGCCAAAAATACCCTGATACCAAAACCAGACAAAGACAAGGAGATAGAGGGGGGAAAATCAACAAAATACTTGCAAACTGAATCCAATAATGTATAGAAAGATTATATATTTTGATTAAACTAGAGGTCTGATGCACGAAATTTGTGCAAGAGTAGGCCTTCCTTCCCTGGGCTGCCAGCCCCGGCTTTGTCTGGATGGTCATCCAGAAGGACTTCCGGTCTAATTAGCATATTATGCTTTTATTATTATAGATGCTATTTATCCTAGGAATACAAGGATGGTTTAATATGAAAATCAATCAGTGTAATAATCTATATAATAGAATAAAGAACAAAAAAAAAAGCACATGATAATCTCAATAGATGCAGAAAACCCACTTGCCAAAATCCAAGTAGCTTTTTTAGACATTTTCTTAAAAGCCTCCATGACATTTCGGTACCATTGATATACTGTATATCTGGTTAAGCTTTTTTCACCCTCCACCCAAAATTTCTTCCCTCTTTGGGAGCAATATTATGCCCACTGAGAGTTCATGGCCTGGAATATTCAGACTTATATGATAAGAAAATGTAGGATGAGCCATCACCTCAAATGCCACTCTTTCTACAGCGTATTTATTGTCAGTGGCAGCAAAGGATGCAGCTATTCAATGACACTGGACTCCCGCCTTGTTCTTTATTGTGGTCCTCTGATCAGCAGCACTACCATCACCAGCCTCACCTCAGGGCCGCTGGACCAGAGTCTGCATTGTAACCAGGTCCTCTGTCGATTCAGATTCACATTAGAATCTGAGAAGCACTGGTTTATAGGACAGTTTACAATCCTCCCTCCATGGGGACACATTAAGACAATGTGTGAACGGAAAAATTATGTGTAGACCCTAAAAGTAGTTAAGTCCTCCCCCCGCCTCTGACACCCGTTTTTCTCAAGTTTTGACTATGCAAGTTTATTTCTTAAAAGTCATCAGTATTTTATTTTTTGAACCCAGAACTGGCGGTCATTTGTCTGTCTGTCTGTCCATCTGTCTGTTTGCTGAGAAAGGTTAATTTTATTTACTTCTCTAAGCAAGTGAAATCCCCATGAAGTTGTGTCTCGATGCCTTGCCTCCCATCTTTTTCTTTCTTTTGTTCTTTATCTCCACCAAAGCAGGGGTTGGAGAGAGCAAGATAGAAGCAAGTCAAGGCCTCTGTAAAATGAAATGCATTTTGATAGTGATCGTTTTTCTTGGAGCCGGTAACATAGTAAAGAGTTTTTATCTATTATACTATTTGGAAGAGCCAGCAAGTTTAGCGTGGGAGAGAGAATACCAAATTCATCTAATACACTTTGGCTCTTTATTTATGAAGATCGGGTTAATTTTTTATTCGTTTTTTATGTTACATATATGAAATTTTGAAGTGTGTGTGAAACATTTCAGCCATACAGAAAAGGAGAAAAAATAGTATAGCAAATGCCATCTACCCACCTCCTAGGTTAACCCTTTTTTACATTTTGCTCCTATATTTTTCTAAAGTATTTTAATATTTTACAGATAATCTGACATTTTTAGAACCCCTACCTTTTCTGTGTATCTTTTTTTAATGGCATTTTATTACATAAAAGATTAATTATGTTTATCTAAAACTTTTGAGGTTAAACTGGATGGATTTTTCAGTACTACAAAGCTTCCATTATTATTCTCATCACTTTCCCCCCTACTAACAGGAGACAAGGAAAAAAAAACTTGGACCTGTTGAATTAGTCTGAGTACCAGCTGAGACACTATTTTTGGTGTTTCCAGAGGGGCTCTGAAAACAGAAAGCAAAGTTCTCTTTAATTTTAGACTATTAACAAAGACTGTGGTCAAGTTAGGCCAAACACTGAGCTCTCCTCATCGAGAATGCTGTGGAAAGATCTGGCTACATACCAGTGGCTTTTTCTTAATTAAGAATCTCAGTCAGCCTGGCCGCCGAGGCTCAGTGGTTAAGCGTGGACCTATGAACCAGGAGGTCACAGTTCAATTCCAGGTCAGGGCACATGCCGGTTGCAGGTTCGATCCCCAGTAGGGGTTGTATAGGAGGCAGCCGATTAAAGGTTCTCTCTCATCATTGATATTCTATCCCTCTCACCCTCTCCCTTCCTCTCTCTGAAATCAATTAAAACATTAAAAAAAATAAGAATCTAAGTCAACATATTGAAGTTTTTGAATGCAGAAAGAGGGGAGGGAGAGTAGAAAAGAGAAAAGTGGTGATAAGAGGAAGATCAGAATATGGATGGTTTTATAAACCCCAATTCAAATGCTATAATCAAGGCAGCTCTTTCTTCTAGCTTCCTAATTCCTTGCTAGTCTAACATACTAGATGTACTAGGACAAAATTAAGTATGTCTTTTTTTAAAAAAAAAAATATGGTTTTATTGATTTTAGAGAGAGGAACAGAGAAGGAGAGAGAGACAGAAACATTGATGAGAGAGAAACATCAATCAGCTGCTTCCTGCATGCCCCTCACCGGGGATCAAGCCTGTAACGTGGGCATATGCCCTGACTGGGCATTGAACCATGGACTCCTTGTTCATGGGATGACACTCAACCAACTGAGCCACACCAGCTGGGCAAAATTAAGTATGTCTTAAAGAACTTGTAAGAGAGAGACAGTGTGTGTGTTTTCAGTGGCTGAGGGTGCCGGGAGCCGGTCCATCCTTGCTGTTTCAAGGGACCTGGCATATATGGCATACGGTTCTTAATATGTTTGCTCACCTTCTTGGCGCTGTGTTTTAACCAAGGTCACCTCTCCGAGAAAGGTTGAATCCCCAGGTAGGGATTTTCCCCTGAAGTTAGGGAGGGAATAAAACCTCTTAACTAAGTGCCAGGCGGGTAATTAATCACTTTAACTATGAACAATCATGCTTAAGCTACATAATCTTTACTCCCTGGAATGGAGATAAGAAACACCCTAACCTTTGTAATAGAGATTGATAGGATTGAATCAACTGGTATAAATACAGATGTAACAAGACAGCGAGACACACAGAACTAAGAAGAGAGAACCTACAGACAGAACCTACACAGAACCTACAGACAGAAGAACTTCGCTGGAGAGAACATGGCAAAAGATCCTGGACAGAAACTGGCCTCAGAACCTAGAGACAGAACCTAGCGAGGGAACATGGCTACAGAACCTCACTGGAGATCCGAAGCAGAACCTCTCTGGAGATCCAGACCAGAACTTGGCTGGAGATCCTGGCTGGAGATCCTGGCTAGGCTGCTGATCAACTGAACACTGTCGCCGTGTACTTCCTTCTTCGCCAACTCTGTCCACACCTTTGGGGACCCCTGGACCTGCTGGGGTTGGACCCCAGCATGAGGGGAAAGAGGGGGCAAGAGGAGAAAGGAAAACATCTGCAGTCGTTGAGTGCAGGTTGCTTATAGCAACAGCTTTCCAGCAGCAATATGACCCGATATTGTCATCAGAAGACTCGTTTATTTTTAGTTTCTGAATTCGAAGACTCAAACGTAAGAGTAGAGCCAACGCCTTTAAAATCACATCCTCAGTCCCAGTTTCTGTGTGCGAGGAGCCACAGTCCAGAGTGGCTATGTGAGCGCGTCTCCAGGAGGAACGATGTTGTTTCTGGACAGACCAGTCTGCCTCCACTTTTGATTTTGACTGCCCCAGGATGTTTAGTCCCTATTCCAGGAAGGCATGGCAGGGGTGGCCATTTCTGCCGTGACCTCATCGGGCGTTTCAGAAGTCTCACTATTCCCCACCGTTGTGTTCACTGGCTCCAAGCCAGCAGACACGCATTCGAACCTCTGTCCCTGTGACCATTCCCAGCACTTCAGGGAACCATAGCCTGGCCGTCGTTATAATAGTTCACATCCACAAAACATAATATTTTTGACAACTGCTCCAATTCCTAGGAGCACTCACATCTATAAGGCACTACACAAGCCTTAAGATTCAGTGACACATCGAGAGGGCTTTAAAGGCGATCATATGAAAAATAAAATATATATAAAACTTCTCCAGAAAAACATCAATCTTGGCCTGTGTGGTGGACAGAATGCTGTCACAGTGTTAACAGCAGTGAAACTAATTGTTAATCTGCTGCTGCTCTTCCAGTCAGCTACTTTACATCAGGGCCAAAAAGAACATTCTAGCAAGACTAAAACTATCCACCTGGTTTAAAGGGGACAGATCCAGGAACACAGTGCGATTCTGAAATCTTTGGGAGTGAAAAGGCATCATTCTGTTCCTTGTCCATCCCATCCAACTTTTGCCCTAGCAAGGTAGATCAAGTTTATTCGTGTTCTCTAAGCCCTTCCCAAAGGTCTTTTTTCTCTCTTAGGTTTCTCAAGTTTACTTATTTTATTTATTTTCCCTCGCTCAAATTATTTAATTTTTTAAAAATTGGGAGTAAACGTGATTTTTAAAAAATATGTATAGCTGCTTTATTTATTATACCAGTATTTTCCACTGATTTTTAGAGAGAGTGGAAGAGAGAGGGAAAGACAGAAAGAAATATCGATGTGAGAAAAACACATTGATTGGTTGCCTCTTGCACACACCCTGACCAGGGCCGGAGCTGGGGAGGACCCTGCAACCGAGTCATGCGCCCTTGACCCGAATTGAACCCGGGACCCTTTGATCTTCAGGCTGATGTTCTATCCACTGAGCCACATGGGCTGGGGCTTTATTTATTTTGAATTAATCTTTATTGTTGAAAGTATTACAGATGTCCCGTTTGTTTGTTTTTTCTCATTGACCCCCTTCACCCTGTACCCACCCCTCCCAAGCCTTCATGCTTTATTGTCTGTGCCCATGGGTTATCCTTCCCAAAGATCTTAAAGATGAAAGAACACAGTTGAGATGCTGGTAAGAAAAGTTATTCTAGCCCTAACCGGTTTGGCTCAGTGGATAGAGCATCGGCCTGCGGACTGAAGGGTCCCAGGTTCGATTCCGGTCAAGGGCATGTACCTTGGTTGCGGGCACATCCCCATTGGGGAGTGTGCAGGAGGCAGCTGATTGATGTTTCTCTCTCATCGATGTTTCTAACTTTCTATCCCTCTTCCTTCCTCTCTGTAAAAAATCAATAAAGTATATTTTAAAAAAAGGTATTCTAAGTATAGAATTTCATCAGCATTAAGAATTTGATTATGCATGAAAATTAAAGATTTATGCAGACACATCAGAGAAATATGTGTTCAGGATTCACAGTAAACACCAAGTGAATGATAAGCAGCCTGTTTTTGCTACATGTTCTCCCATTTATCTGCCTTGTGTGGGAGTACATGCTAAATTCTGTACTTCAAAAGAATGCCTGAGGACTAGGCCCAATTAAAAAGGGCTACAGTAAGAAGAAAAAATAAAAAGAAAAAAAATAAATGGGGTAGATTGGATTCAATCTTCTTTTCTGGACCCCAAGACAAATTAACTGAAGTGCAAAATATATTTTTAAGTCATGTTTTTCTTTGTTGGCATAATGGCAAAAATACTCTCTTGGCCAACAGGCAGGGAATAGAATACACTAGTAAAGACTCATGTTTTTCTGTTGCCGGTTTGGCCATATGAATCAGGAACTTCAAAAACTGCCTGACTTTTTTACTCACCAACTGCACTGAGGCAATAATCAGACAAGAGTACAAATATATGAAGATGTGCATCACAGCTTTCTTATTTTAAATTAAATTTGCAGGGATAACATCGGTTAATAACATTATATAAGTGTCATGTGTACAAGTTTGTAATAACATAAGATCATTACACACTACTGTGTGCCCACCACCTGTCTAGCCTCCTTTCATCACCATGTATTTGATTCCCTTTACCCTCTTCATCTTTCCCCTCCCCCGACTCCCTTCTGGTAACTACCAAACTGTTGAATCTATGAGTTTGTTTTTTGTTTGTTTGTTGCTTTCTCTTTTATAGCTCACATGTGAGGGAAATCACGCGGTTCTTCTCCTTTTCCATCAGATTTATTTTACTATAACATTCTCAAGAATCACCCATGTTGTTGCAAATGGCAATATCTCATCTTTTTATCGGCTGTGTAGTATTCCATTGCATATATGTACATCTTCTTTATCCATTACTCATCAAAGTACACTTATGTTGTTTGTGAATAATGCTGCAATGAACATATATCTTTACCAATAAATGATTTCAAATTTTGAGGTAGATACCCAGAAGAGAGATTGCTGGGTCATGTGGTAGATCTAATTTTTGAGGAACCTCCACACTATTTTCCATAATGCTTGCATCAATTTACACTCCCACCAGCACAGTGCAAGAGTTCCCTTTACTCCATATTTCTCCAACACTTGTTATTCCTTGTCTTATTGACAGTAGTCATTCTAATAGGTATGAGGTGGTAACTCATTATAGTTTTGATTTGCATTTCCTTTACAACTAATCATGTTAAGTATTTTTTCATGTATCTGTTGGCTGTCTGTATGTCTTCCTTGGAAAAGTGTGTATTCAGGTCTTCTCCCCATTTTAGTTTTTTGGACTATATTATTGATTTTTTACAGAGAGGAAGGGAGAGGAACAGAGAGTTAGAAACATCGATGAGAGAGAAACATTGATCAGCTGCCTCCTGCACACTCCTCACTGGGGATGTGCCCACAACCAAGGTACATGCCCTTGACCGGAATCTGGGACCCTTGAGTCTGCAGGCCGATGCTATATCCACTGAGCCAAACTGGTTTGGGCTGTACTTTTTAATTTAATTTAATTTTCTCTCTATATTTTAATTGGACTGTTTGTTTTGTTGTTGTTGAGTTGTATAAGTTTTTCATATATATATATATATATATATATATATATATATATATATATATCTCCTATCTAATAAAAGAGAAACATGGTAATTAGGCATACCTCCGCTACCCTTCCCATTGGCTGATCAGGGCGATATGCAAATTAACTGCCAGCCAAGATGGGGACCGGCAGCCAGGCAGCTTGAAGCGAACATGGGGCTTGCTTGCTTCAGTGACAGAGGAAACCAATGTTCCCCGCCTGCCTTGCCGGCCTCTGAGCTTGCAGTTTGAAACATTGTTACAAATATAGAAGCTAAACAAAACCCCAGAAACCTGCTTTCAGCCAGCCGGGATCTCAGAGCTGGAGTTGAAACAGTGTTTCGATTATAAAACCCAAACAAACCAGATACCTACTTTCAGCAGCTGAGGCCTAAGAGCTGGAGCCAAGCCTCAGAGCTAAAGCTGGCCCAGAATAAAAAAAAAAAAAAAAAAGAAAAAAAAGGAGTGATTGGGAGCTTCAGTCACCCACCAGCCTAAAAACAGCCCTCAGCCCCTCACCCAGACTGGCCAGGCACCCCAGTGGGGACCCCCACCCTGAAGGGTGTGTGACCAGCTGCAAACAGCCATCATCCCCTCATCCAGGCTGGCCAGGCACCCCAGTGGGGACCCCCACCCTGATCCAGGACACCCTTCAGGGCAAACCAACCAGCCCACACCCATGCACCAGGCCTCTATCCTATATAGTAAAAGGGTAATATGCCTCCCAGCACTGGGATCAGCGTGACAGGGGGCAGCTACAAACCCCCTGATCACCCTGAGGCTCTGTGTGTGACAGGGGGCGGGGCCACAACCTCCCAGACGGCTTCACAGGGGAGTTTTACCAAACATTCAAGGAAGAACTAAAACCTATCCTCCTCAGACTACTACAAAAAATTCAAGAGGAAGGAACACTTCCAAGCTCATTCTATGAAGCCAGCATCACCCTAATACCAAAACCAGGTAAAGACAACACAATGAAAGAGAATTACAGGCCAATATCCCTCATGAACATAGATGCCAAAATCCTCAACAAAATCTTAGCAAATCGGATCCAGCAGTACATCAGAAAGATCATACACCATGACCAAGTAGGATTTATCCCAGGGATGCAAGGATGGTACAATATCCGCAAATCAATAAACGTGATACATCACATAAACAAATTGAAAGAAAAAAACCACATGGTCATATCAATTGATGCAGAAAAAGCATTTGACAAAATTCAACACCCATTTTTGATAAAAACTCTCAGCAAGGTGGGAGTAGAAGGATCATACCTCAACATAATAAAAGCCATATATGACAGGCCCACAGCCAACATCATACTCAATGGTCAAAAACTAACACCATTTCCCCTAAGAACAGGAACAAGACAGGGATGCCCCCTCTCACCACTCCTGTTCAACATAGTACTGGAAGTGTTAGCCATTGCAATTCGGCAAGAAGAAGAAATAAAAGGCATCCAAATTGGAAAAGAGGAAGTAAAACTGTCCTTATTTGCAGACGACATGATATTATACATACAAAACCCTAGAGATTCCATCCAAAAGCTACTAGACTTAATACATGAATTTGGCAATGTAGCAGGATACAAAATTAACCCCAAGAAATCTGAGGCATTTCTATACACCAATAGTGAACTTTCAGAAAGAGAGATTATAAAAACAATCCCCTTTACCATTGCACCGAAAAAACTAAGCTACCTAGGAATAAACTTAACTAAAGAGGTAAAAGACCTCTACTCAGAAAACTACAGGACGTTGAAAAAAGACATAGAGGAAGACATAAACAGATGGAAGAACATACCGTGTTCATGGATTGGTAGAATCAACATCATCAAAATGTCCATACTACCCAAAACAATCTATAAATTCAACGCACTTCCCATTAAAGTACCAACAGCATTCTTCAGAGATCTAGAACGAACTTTCCAAAAATTCATCTGGAATAAAAAAAGACCCCGAATAGCTGCAGCAATCCTGAAAAAGAACAAAGTAGGTGGGATCTCAATACCAGATATCAAGTTGTATTACAAAGCCACTGTTCTCAAAACTGCCTGGTACTGGCACAAGAATAGGCATATAGATCAATGGAATAGAATAGAGACCCCAGAAATCGGCCCGAACCAATATGCTCAATTAATATTTGACAAAGGAGGCAAGAACATACAATGGAGCCAAGATAGTCTCTTCAATAAATGGTGCTGGGAAAATTGGACAGATATATGCAAGAAAATGAAACTAGACCACCAACTTACACCATACACAAAAATAAACTCAAAATGGATAAAGGACTTAAATGTACGACAGGAAACCATAAAAATTCTAGAAGAATCCAAAGGCAACAAAATCTCAGACATATGCCGAAGCAATTTCTTCACTGATACAGCTCCTAGGGCACTTGAAACTAAAGAAAAAATGAACAAATGGGACTACATCAAAATAAAAAGCTTCTGCACAGCAAAAGAAACCATCAACAAAACAACGAGAAAACCCACTGTGTGGGAAAACATATTTGCCAATGACATATCTGATAAGGGCCTAATCTCCAAAATTTATAGGGAACTCATACAACTTAACAAAAGAAAGATAAACAATCCAATCAAAAAATGGGCAAAGGACCTAAATAGACACCTTTCAAAAGAGGACATCCAGAAAGCCAAGAGACATATGAAAACATGCTCAAAGTCACTAATCATCCGAGAGATGCAAATCAAAACAGCAATGAGGTACCATCTCACACCTGTCAGACTGGCTATCATCAACAAAACAACAAACGACAAGTGCTGGAGAGGATGTGGAGAAAAAGGAACACTTGTGCACTGCTGGTGGGAATGCAGACTGGTGCAGCCACTATGGAAGACAGTATGGAGTTTCCTTAAAAAACTGAAAATGGAACTCCCATTTGACCCTGTGATCCCACTTCTAGGAATATATCCCAAGAAACCAGAAACACCAATCAGAAAGGATATATGCACCCCTATGTTCATAGCAGCACAATTCACCATAGCTAAGATCTGGAAACAGCCTAAGTGCCCATCAGTAGATGAATGGATTAGAAAACTGTGGTACATCTACACGATGGAATACTATGCTGCTGTAAAAAGGAAGGAACTCTTACCATTTGCAACGGCATGGATGGAACTGGAGAGCATTATGCTAAGTGAAATAAGCCAGTCAATAAAGGAAAAATACCACATGATCTCACTCATTCATGGACAATAGAGACCATTATAAACTTTTGAACAATAATAGATACAGAGGCAGAGCTGCCTCAAACAGATTGTCAAACTGCAGCGGGAAGGCCGGGGAGGGTTGGGGGGCAGGAGGTAGGGGGGTAAGAGATCAACTAAAGGACTTGTATGCATGCATATAAGCATAACCAATGGACATAAGACACTGGGGATAGGGGAGGTTAGGGGACTGTCTAGGGCGGGGGGATAAAATGGATACATATGTAATACCCTTTGTAATACTTTAAGCAATTAAAAAAAAAAAAAAAAAGAATTGTGCAAAAAAAAAAAAAAATGAATGGGATTGAAACCAGCCCCAGTGACCCTCAGGGCTTTTTTGCCTGCTTCTGTGAAGCCAAACACAGGACACAGGTGCTGATGGAAGGAAAGTGATTTCTTCAGGTAACCACCTGAAAAGCTGGCAGGCTCATGCCTTCACATCTCAGGGCAGGCAAAAGGCTTTAATAGGGGGTTTGTGGGGAGAGGGGAACTAAGGAATTCTGGTGGTATGCAGTTTCGAATTCCAGCTATCAGGTGGTTTTGATATTCTCTTCAGTGTGTGTCAGCATCTGGTGTTTGTTTTTTGTTTGTTTGTTTGTTTTTCTCTCTGCCAGTTTCAGTGATGATCTCTGGGTACAGGATGTTGCAGGCCTGGCCAGCCATTGGCACCTGCTATACTCCTATGGTCGAGGCCAGCAAAAGGGGAACTGGAACTGCTGCTGCCTGTAACATGCTTATAAGGAAACTGTCAATATGAGTTCCTTCACCAGTTCATTCGTGTATTTTATTCTAATTCCATTTCATGGGTTAGTCAGAGTAGTATAAAGCTTTTATTCCCACCCACTAGCATGGCTCAATGGTTGACCGTCAACCTATGAACCAAAGGGTTATGGTCCAATTCCCGCTCAGGGCACATGCCCAGATTGTGGGCTCAGTCCCAAGTGGGGGCTGTGCAGGAAGCAGCAGAGGTACAGAATAATCACACTCTTGTCAAAGATATACAGATCTATATATTCATTAGTAGCTAAATAATTATTGAGCATTTACTAACTGACAAGCACTTCATTAGGCAAAGAGAAATATAATAATGAGCTAAAAATTCAATGGGCCCTGACTTCCTGGAGTCAACAGTCAACAACTGATTACTGATTGTGATTAATTGAGTGTAAAATCCTAGTGATGATGCCAGAGAGGAAGGGGGTAGTGAAAACGGACAATAGCAGGATTTGATCCATTCAGAAGAGCAGGGATATTTCCTAAAGAAATGGCAGTTGAGCAAAGACGGAAGGATAAGTCGGCCTTGACCAGATGAGATGGGGGTGAAGAGGTTCAGTGCACAAGCTAAGCATTGAGTCTGGAGTCAGCCAAGTGCCCTTCCAAACCGCCTTCTGCCGCTCACCTGTGATTCTAGGCCTGTCACACAATCCCTCTGTCCCATCAGCTTCGCCTGTAAAATGAAAATACATATATATTTAATGATTGTTATGGGGAGTGAATGAGATAATATGAGAAGTGCTTAGCATAGTACCTAATATATAGCAAATATTCAATAAGTGCTAGATAGCACTTAAGGGGGGGAAAAAAGAATAGAGATCCAAGTGCAAAGAGGGAACAGTGTATGCCAAGGCCCCAGGAGAGTGTAATGATAAACAAAAAGAAATGAAGTCCTGATGTACAGTAGTCTCCCCTTATCCACGGGGGATATGTCCCAAGACCCCTAGTGAATGCCTGATACCTCAGATAGTACCAAACCATATATATATATATCCCAAAAATGTATACACACACTTTGAATAATTATAAAGGCAATGTTGTTAAACTATATTTCTTTTTCAAAACTGAGCTGTTAGAGTGTGTACACAATTTTGGGGGGACACCTTGTATATATGCTATGCTTTTTCCTATACAGATATTCCTTTTCACTTAAAGGGAGCACCTATGGCTTCTCTTTGGCACATCTGAATCGCTAGCGTCGATGCTCTTGCACTTTGGGGCCATTATTACGTAACGTAAGAGTCGCTTGGACACAAGCACTGCCATCCTGAGACAGCTGATCTGATACCCCAGGTGGCTATGAAGTGGCTAACGAACAGGTGGGTTGTGTATACAGTTTGGATACTCTGGGCAAGGGGATGATTCACATCCTGAGAGATTTCGCCACATTACTCAGAACAGCACACAATATAAAACGTACGAATTGTTTATTTCTGGGATTTTCCATTTACTATTTTCAGGCCACAGCGGACTGAGGGTAGCTGAAAATATGGCGGGAAAGGTTGTGGATAAGTGGAAACTACTGTATATTCTGTTTTTATTCTAAATGCTGCTGGAAGCCATTGAAGGTTATATTCCAAAGTCCCCGTCATTCTCCCTCCCCACCTTTGTGCGACAGCCCCACTCGCCCACTCGGGCTCTCTAGTACTTGTCAACAGGCCTTCACATAATGTTCCCTTTTCATAGACTGTTCTTTCCACCTATGTCCTCCTTGTTCCTTTCTTTATTTTTAAAGTATTTTTATTGATTTCAGAGAGGAAGGGAGAGGGAGACAGATAGAAACATCAATGATGAGAGAGAATCATTGATAGGCTGCTTCCTGAACACCCCCCACTGGGGATCGAGCCCACAACCTGGGCATGTGCCCTTGATGGGAATCAAACCGGGGACCCTTCAGTCCACAGGAAGACGCTCTACCCACTGAGCAAAACCAGCTAGGGCCTCCTAGTTCCTTTATATTTCAGCTTAAGTGACACTCCCTCAGAGAAGCCTTCCCTGGTCTCAACTAGATAAGCACCTTATGAATACCTCCCTTGGTACACATGTTCGCTGTGTCTGATCGGTGTCTGTCTCCCCCACCTACATCTCCCCAGGTTGAGACATTACCTATGATTGCACACAATTATGTCTCCAACCAGTGGCTGGTCTATAGTAGGTGCTTATTTCATATTGGCTAATGGAAGACAGAAAGGATGGAAGAGAAGGAGGGAAGGGGGAAAAGTGGAGAAATTGAGGGGGGGCATTGTGGAGAGGTGATGATATCAGTTCAATTTAGACTTGGTTTTAATTTAAAATTTTAAAAATCAAATTTCATTGATTTTGAGTGGTACATCTAGGAACAGATGTTCTAAAAACAGGGAAAAGGGATTTGAAGTTTAAAGAAAGGCAGATCACAGCAGGCTGGAGTGGCTCAGTGGTTGAGCGTTGACCTATGATCCCCGGTGGTTTGGGATCACTAGCTGTCAATGTGGACAGGTTACCAAGTCTGAGTCGCCTTTAAACCCAGACAGAGACATATGATCCAGTCGCAGCCAGCCAGACTCCCAAAACCGGCTTCCCGTATCCCCAGGCTGCTTTATACCCAGCTGGCCACTCAGAACAACTGAATATTGATCATGCAGAAATGAGATTCTTGATTTGGCATCTGGAGTTTATCAAGTACTTAGCGATATCTGTCAGTCATAGATAGGGTTATTAAAACATGCATCCTCTCACCTTTCCCAGGCTTCCTCACTGGGTTGTTGCAGAGATCCAAAGATAAAATGCATGTGGAGAGATTGTCAAAACATCAAGTGTCAAACAAATGAGTATGACTTTGCCATTATAGAGATCAACTGCCAACATTCAGGGTGGCTTTTTCTTCTTCCTAGAAAGAAAAGAAACATTTCATGGGACTCTGTCTTTTCTGATACCTCAGTGAGTCTTGGAAATCGGACAAACCTGCATTTAAACCTGGCTCAGTTATTATATAAATGCCTAGTCCTGGGTCAGGGACTGAGCTTTTCGAAGCCTTTGTTCTAATCTGTAAGATAATCAATAGCACCACCTCACCTCACAAAGTTGTTTTTTAGATAATGCCTGTAAGTGCTGTGCACAGTGCCAGGCATATAGTACTTAATAAGTGTTCATGTTTAATATCATCACTATCTTTAGGAGTGTTCTGAGGAACAGAGACCCAATGGAAGAATCACATAATCGCAAATCTTTCAGCATCTTCTCATCCAGGTGATAGCACCCCAGATCCAAGATGTTGAGTTCGATGGCAGAACTCCCTGCAACCCAACAGAGCATTCTTGCTCTCCTCACTCCCTCCAGAATTAAGGGCATTTATTAAATGTAGTTGTCCTTGGCAAGGGATCTCTGGAGGGACAGGGAGGATAATTCTAACTTGGGTCAAGTTCTATATGAGATGGCAAATCCATTCCGAGACAATGTAGAGAGATCTACCCTGGGGACTGCACAGGAAAGACATAGCTAGTGTTCATTCCAGGCCTGCGCTTTTCTTATCTTGCTGTGTGATCTTGAGTAAGTCATTTCCCCATTTTGGCCTTATCATCCTTAACTCTGAAATGATCGGTGGGGTTATATAAGAAGGGCATGGAGTTAGAGATTGCCTCCAAGTTCTCTCCACATTTCCGTTGTTATGATTCTATGCTGGTAGACTAATTGGTGCCTGTCCATCCTTTGTTTGCTCCTGGCAAATGTTCGTTAAATGCTAGCTCCTCCCCCAAGTAAATTCCATTTTAAAAATCATTTTCATATTATCTAAATCCCTATGAAATTTCTAATTGTCATTCAACAAAAAAACAACAACTATTAAGTCAATAGTAACTGCACTTTAAAAAATAAAGAAAACATTAACAATTAATTTATTGATCACTGGTGAACGTCACTTAATTGGCAGGTAGAATCACCTTAGTGATGTTGAGTAATCTAGACAAAGAGAACGTGAAAGGAGGTAAGTTCCTGCTTGTAGTAATTAGAACCAGGTGAGGCTAATTTTCTTTCCTTTTGTTTTTTCAATATTTTATTGATTTCAGAGAAGAAGGGAGAGGGAGACATAGAAACATCAATGATGAGAGAGAATTATTGATTGGCTGCCTCCTGCATGCCCCCCACTGGGGATGAGCCTGCAACCTGGGCATGTGCCCTGACCGAGAATTAAACCATGACCTACTGGTTCATAGGTCAACGTTCAATCACTGAGCCACGGCTGGGCAAAGCTTGTTTTCTTTTCTTCTTCTTGGAAGAAAGTTTTGAGCACAGAATTGTTATAATGTGCTCGAAGAAAGATGTCCCTTTGGGAGAGTAGCAAAGGCTACAGGCTGGGGACACCGTGAGCTTCTCTGAAGAGGTTTACTTATCTGGAAAGAACTGTAGTTTGAGCGCAAGCAGAAATGTGCGTGTGGGCACATCGGAATGGAATGTTGAAACCAGGCTTATTCCAGAAAATGTTCGGAGGAAGTAATGATGAGGGATAAGTGAGTAATGAGGATCTCATTAGTTAAAGACCTTAAGTTCTATCCATAGGAGTTAAAAATTTACATGAGAGACACTTGGGAATTATGTGGTTTTGAAAATGGAAGATTTTTTTCCCCCTTGTCTCTAAATTGCAGTGTGTGGGCACACTTTTTCTCCACACCCATGAGAAAAAATAACCCATCCAACCCAGAAATACCAAATCTAAAATGCTGCGAGGAGTCACTTAATTTAAACCCAGCCCTTCTCTGTGTTGCTTCTTTGAGGCAAGGTGCCTGGAACATAACTGCAAATTCAGAATTAGAATGGGTGGAAAGAATAAATAATGGTAAGATGTCCTAAAGCACCAAGTCCCTGTTTATATTCACCTGACAAAACCACTTTTAGTGTCAGAGGAAAGCGAGTATGACATGTGCAGGTGGGGGAAGCACAGCATCATCATGGAGACCAGGACAAACTTATCCCAGGCTCCCAGGCTAGGGATTCTTAGAAGCAGAACAGTAGTGAAACCCACTTCCAACCATTCATTCATGAAGCAGAATCAACTATTGCTGTTCTCCTCACCGTCCTGCTGCTGTTTGTCATCATTTCATTATTTTTATCTTTTGCACTAGTTTTATACTTTATTAACTAAACAACACAAGTCTGAATTCTTTCTGCAAGTTGATTTAAGGCTTGCTTTCTCTATTGTCTAAGACAAGTGGTCAATGCCCTCACAATGATTAAATGCAGAAGATAATTCTCAATCCTTTTTTCTTTTAGCATTTGACACTATAAAGACCTACACATTTGGTTCCTGATTCTTCCCCAGTTCCTCTCATACTTTTTAAACTGCTCTTTCTTGTGTTCTTTCTATAGGTCTTCTTTTTTATTTGTTTCAATTGTGTTATTAGATTTTAATTCAGTGGTTCTCAACGTTCCTAATGCCGCGACCCTTTAATACAGTTCCTCATGTTGTGGTGACCCCCAACTTCATTGTTACAAATTGAACATAATTAAAGCATAGTGATTAATCACAAAAACAATATATAATTATATATGTATTTTCCGATGGTCTTAGGCAACCCCTGTGAAAGGATCGTTCAACCCCCAAAGGGTCGCAACCCACAGGTTAAGAACCGCGGCTTTAATTGTTAGAGCAGTTTTAGGTTCACAGCAAAATTAAGCAGAAGGTACAAAGATTTCCCATATTCTCCCTGCCTCCACATGTGCCCTGACCAGTAATCAAACTGGAGATCTCTTGGTGCGTGGAACAAGGCTCAACCAACTGAGCCACATGGGCCAGGGCTCAATGTTGTTTTAATTTGCATTTTCCTGATGACATATGGAGCATCTTTTCATGTGCTTATTTGCCATATTCTTTGGTAAAGTGTCTGTTAGGATCTTTGACCTATTATTTAAACAGGTTGTTTTTTTCCTTATTGTAGAGTTTTAAGACTTCTTTGTAGCCCTGCCTGGTAGGGATCAGTTGTGGGGGTCATCCCATCCTCTCTCTCTCTCTCTCCCTCTCTCTCTCTCCTAAAGATCAATAAAAACATCCTCAGGTGAGGATTTTAAAATAAATAAATAATTTTTTTAAAAAGTTATCAACAAACCCAAGGTCACCTAGATTTTTCTCCTCTGTTATCTTCTAGGATTTTTATATAGGATTTTTTTTTAGTTCTGGATCTGTGATCCATTTGAGTTCAGTTTTGTGAAGTGTGTAAGGACTGTGTCTAAATTTTCCTCCATCCGCCCAAGAGGTCTTTTTCCTACCTCTTACTGCATTTATTTCCTTAGATTTATCTCTAACTAAATATTTACTTTTATCCTGATTGCTCTCATTTATTCACTCTCCTGTCTTCTAGAAAAGTCCTCAAATACCAGTCCATGGACTAGCAGCATCAGAATCAGTCAGGGTGTTTATTAGATATACAGCTTCATAGGTGCCCCCGAGATTGAAACTTCTGGGACTCAGAATTTTAACATAATTTTAAGCAGGGAATCATATTTAAGGATTGTAGGCGATTCTGAGGAGCGGAAAACCTTGGTGATCACTGTTCTAGGAGATGCTGATGATATTCACACTTATTTCTTTAGTCAATCCTAAGGGTTTCCTAAACCCCAACATAAAGACACACTCTTATCCTTGACATTGAACAGGCCATTGTTACAGGACTAAAGAGGACTAAAAGGGTCCATTTGCTGCATGCACAAAGCCCAATAAGACATGAACAGGAATTTGCAGACAAGAAAGTAAGGATTTATTAAGGGATGGCACCAAGCCCAGTCACAGATAACTCATGCTCAAAGACCTGGCTTCCCCATGGCTTCCAGGGATGGACTATATAGGGAAAAAATAATTAATTATGGTGACTAAAGGAGTTAGGGTGGTGGTCTCTATTGATTGGTTGGTGCTAGGGTAGGGAGTAATTGATCATTGCATATGGTCCTGGTGTCAGCCATGGAGTTGCTCTGTCCAATTTCACAAGGATTTATTCTGTGGCATCATTCCGATTTCCTGTCCAGAGCTAAAACACAACTGAGGCCAAGATATTGTCTTTAGTTTGACTGAAACTCTGTCTCTGTAGGCAATAGACCCAGGTCCTTGTTTCTAAGACTACTGGAGGCTGACCATAACCTCACTGTCCTGAAGGCTTAACGATTAAGCAAGGGAGAGGGAGCTGGGTGAGTCAGGGAGCTGGGTGAGGCCAGTTTGAGTCAAAGGAAAAAATCAAAATAAAAGGCCCAATGAAAGAAAATAAGGTTTCTGTGCAGTTACAAATTTAGCATCTCTCAGCCCAGCTTTCTCTTCTGCAAAGTGAGAATGATAACATTTTCTCCCTTCCTGAGTTGTTGGGGCATTGTGTATTGCACTATTCTGACTCCCCCATTGAAAAAGCACTCAATAAAAAACAGCTGTCATTATTTTCTGTCTTCCTGTAGCACTTACCATGTGGTAAGAGACGTCTTCCCAGATGGTGCTCTCTCTCTCCTCAAGACTATGAGCTTGTTAGCAGCAAAGACACGGTCTTGTTCATCATTGTCCACCAGCATCCGGCACATGGTAGCCATTTGACAAATGCCTTGACTGGGTGACAAATACATAACCAAGCGAATCAGTTATTCACACAGTTCGTCACAGAATATTTTAAAATACGTCTTTGTGTGTGTGTGTGTGTGTGTGTGTGTGTGTGTGTGTGTGTGTAGGGAGGAACAAAAAAGATATAGAGTTGTGGCAAGAATAAGAAAAGAGGATGCCAACAACTTTTCTTACGAGACATAGCATCTTTCTATTGTGGATGGTGGAAGGGCACCAGGTGTTAGACGGGTGGGGTCAGGCAGGACCTGGGTTCAGCAACCTCTGTACTTGAGTTCTGGCTAGGAAAGAATTCAGAACCAAGACTCAAACTATAAGAGAACATTTATTTGGACAATCTCAGAGACAGAAGAAGTAATCTGTTGAAGAAATGGGTTTAGGAAACAAGTTATAGAGGTAAAGCAAGGGCCCTTGGAGCTTGGCACCCCCAGAAGTTCAGGGGAAGGGGAAGAGAAAGCCTTAGGGGTGAGGGTTCTCCCAGAAGGCAGAGTGCACTGGGTCCTAAGGGTTTTGAGGGTGGAGCTTTTAGGGGAGATCCCAGGGGAAGATTGCAATGGAATGTTCAGCAGCTTTCCAGGTGTGTCCTTTCAGGGTCTAGGTCTCCACTGATTGGTCAGCACCAGGGCAGGGGTCATTAGTCAATGCAGCTGGTCCTGAGGGCAGCCATGGGGTCACTTGTCTGGTTTTGCTGCTTTTCTGGGTCTGGAGCTGAAATACAGCTGAGGCCTAGATGCTATCTCTAGGGAGGAAAGGTCAGGGAGTCCAGACGGCATGACCACCTATAGGCTAGGGGAGAAAAGGTCACCCTTGGGGCCAGGCCCCACCCTACAAGTGCCCTTAGCTAGTCACCCAGGGCTTTCCACCCTGGTGGCCTTCTGTACTTGGCCCATCGTCCTTGCTCTGCGCATGTCTCTCTAACTGCCTACCACATTTCTTGTTATTGCCCAGAAAAACTGGAGTAAAACTGGAGTGAGTCTCTGGTTAGATCTGTGCCCCTTCTCTTTACTTGACTGCAGTATGAACTCTAACATTTTTGCCATTTAAAAAAAATTTTTATTGATAGGTTTTCTTGCTTTTTATTATTATCATTATCATTATTATTATTACTACTACTACTACTACTACTACTACTACTACTAGAGGCCTGGTGCACAAAATTTGTGCACGGGTAGGGTCCCTAGGCCTGGCTGGCGATCAGGGCCCATCAGGGCCTTCCTTCATTCTGTCCACCCCCTGGTGGTCAGATCACATCATAGTGAGCGATCCAACTCCCAGTCTCCAGATTGAACTCCCGAGGGGACACTTTGCATATTAGTCTTTTATGCATATAGATTATTAGGGAGGATGGGAGGGAGAGAGAGAGAAAAATAAAAACATCAGTGTGTGAGAAACATTGATCTGTTGCCTCCTGCACATGCCTGACTGGGGATCGAACCCAAAACCTGGGTATGTGCCCAGACCGGAATCGAACCCTCCACCTTTTGGTGCCTGGGACCACGCTCCAACCAACTGAGCCACACTGGCCAGGGCCTTTTTGGCCCCTTTGACTTTCCTTTCTGGGCACTAAGCTTCAGTCACTGTCACCAAGGAAACAGCAGTGATGCCTCCTTCCTCACAGCTCTGCACAGCTACACTCTGGTTGCCTTTGTCCACAGAGCTAGCTACATTCTTTGTGTGCACACCCCTAAGTCAACCGTCCTCTACACAGAACTTTGCCCATTATTTTACCTTTTAAAAAAAAATGTGTCCCAAAAAAGTAGATGCCTACCCATTTCTTCCTGGCAATGGCCTTTTTCCAGACCTGTCGGTAATCTTAAACGGACCAGACATTTTTTGGTGCCTTAGGAGCAAATATAAAAATTGCCTGTTTAGCCTTGTGGCGTGGGCAATATAAGGGAGGGTCCATTTTAAAGCATGCAACAGAGCATGCATAATGGATTTCCCTTTTTAAAATCACGGTAGACCAAAAATAAACCTGAGAAAGGGCAGCTGTGGAGTTCGAACATGTGGAAAACTCCACAGGCGGCCGTTATGTAACAAGGAACATGCTAACTCTTTCACACTTTTGGATGAACTTCCAACTCCGACACGTGAAAAGCTAAGGACACAAAACACACCTGAGCTCTCCGAGGAGCAAACGGCTCCCACTGAGCAGGGGCCAGAGCTATTGCTCAAATCGGAGACCGGCCTTCCAGCACCACCCTTGATTGCTTTTTTACCCTCCTATCTTATTGCTTTTTTACCTTCCTATCTTGATTGCTTTTTTTTTTTTTAACCCTCGCGTCCCAGGCGGGGCAGGCGAACCCCATCTCCCCGGAGCGCCTCTTCGGCTGCTTCTCTCCACGCCAGAAATCTCCCAAATCTCTCCACCTCTAGGCTGCAAACCCCAAAAGTTTTGCGGCAAAGGGGGCAAGAGAGGAGACGGAGCCAGGCCGGCGTGCCCCACCCGCCCCGGGGCCCGCACCTCCCGCCCGCGCTCCCGCCTGCGGGACAGCTGGCCGTGGGCGCAGGACCAGACACAAAGCCGATCAATCCCCGCGGCGGGGTGGGGGCGACCCTCCGCCGCTTCCCCTCCGCTCCTCGCCTCCTCCCGCTCCCTCCTTAGGACCCGGCCCACACCTCCTCCGGCTTCCACGGCCCACCCCTCTCACCCACCCGCTAACCCCCCAAGAAAGAAAGGCCCAGATCCCCCATCCCAGGGCTGGGAAGACCGGCCAGGGGCAGCCAGCGCAGAGGGCGCCCCAGGCTGGGAGAAACTGACGTCGCATCTGCGTTGGCCCCTCCCTCCCATCCCTTCCCCTCCCCGCCCCTCCCACGGCTCCGGGAGCCTCTCCTCTCCCGCCCCAGAAGTTCAGGGGTCCCCGCTCGGCCTCCCGCGCTCCGGCCGCCGGGACCCTCCGCCTCCGGGAGCAGCCACCTCGGTCCCCGCGAACATGGCGAGGAGGAGCCGCCGCTGCCTCCTGCTGCTGCTGCGCTACCTGGTGGTCGCCCTGGGCTGTGAGTGACTCGGGCGCCTGCACTCGCCCTCGAACCCTCCCGCCCGGGACGCGGCGCCGGTGCAGGGCCGTCTCCGACTCGGGGCGCGGGGGCGCCGCGGGGCATCGGGCTGGGCACCCTGCGGGCCTGGAATCGGGGGTGCGGGCGGGCGGGCGGGCGCGGGGGCCGGAGGACTTGGGCTTACGGTCAGTAGCATCCGATGCAGTCCTTTCTCGTTAGGGAACGTGAGGGTCCGCCCCAGCCGGTTCTCTCCCCTCTGGCAAAGTTGGGTTGAGTTTTCCCAGCCCCCGGGACGTGGTCGGAATGCAGAGCTCGGCAGCTACTTGTAAGATGCTGGGATCCCAAGATGGCATCGCTCGCAGGCAGGCGCCGGCCACACCAAGTCTGGGAGGAGGGGGCCGTGAGAGCGTGTCCGGGGCTCCCGAGGGTCCGCTCCGTGCCGGGATGTGCGGGGCACGCGTGGGGCTGGGGTGAGGGGAGCTCCCGGCTGCTGCGCCCCAATTACTTGTGTCCTCTGCACCTGCACATCTCCATTCAGTGCGGGTCTGGGCTGGGGGCCCCGCCAGCTCTGCGCCCTCCAGGGGACGTCGGAGGGGACGGTTGTTAGAAAGAGGCCGAATGTCAAGTGGGGTGGGGGCGGGGGGGGGGGGAGAGAAGGCGACATATGTAATACTCTTTGTAATACTTTAAGCAATAAAAAAAAAAAAGAAAGAAAGAAAAGAAAAAAAGAGGCTGAGCAGGGCTGAAGGGTTGGTTGAGTGGCGGGTAGACGGGAGGGACGTGTCCCAAAGCCGCTTTCATGGGATGGTTCTAAACAGGATTTTCAAGGATTCTAGGTTCATGAGATTTTAAGCCCTGGGGACGTTTCCTATTTTGTTTTCTTCCCGTTAACTTTTTAGGAAAATGGAGGAAATGACACTGGATCTTAAGCACTTCAGCAATGAAGTCCTTTTTCTTTCGTGTTTTTTTTTTCCTTTTGGTCATTTGTCTTTCCTTTTCTTTTTTCTTTTTCTTTTTTTTTTTTTTAAATAGAATAAATTATTGTTGCTATTCAAGTTCTGGTAAGAGACTATTTAAAATAACCTGCCAGATGAGCGTCTAATACCATAATGTGATGACTTTTTCTCACGCTCTTATTGCCGAAGTGAGTATTGCTCAGCTGAGTGTGATGGGAGCTCTGGCCCTTAGAGAGGGAGAAGGTGCAGGTGGTCTCAGTAAAGGGGGCCCATGCTGACCTATATGATAGAAGTCACACCGGGGAAGCCAAGCCTCACAATCAAACCAGGATATCATTTTTGCAATATCAAGTGGTGTTACTTTGAACACACAGAGAAACAAAATGCACTAATGCTGAAAGGCAGCAGAGTCAGGCTGGAGGAACTGTAACAAGACTGCTGAGAAAGTTGTGTATCCGTGGACCATCCTAAATTTCAAAGAAAACAGACTGTGACTTCAGTGTAGAATTGTCACTAGTTAACATCAGAGAAAACGGTTTCCATGTGCTATTCTTATTCAGTCATCAGAATGGAAAGGATACACCCCAAGTCTGCGATTGTAGCCAAGAAACAACCAACACAGGCTTGGGTGGATGAGCAGGGTTACCTCCTCCTCAAGCGCTGGGTAAATCTCACACTTTGGC
Source organism: Myotis daubentonii (assembly GCF_963259705.1). Taxonomy (NCBI): domain Eukaryota; kingdom Metazoa; phylum Chordata; class Mammalia; order Chiroptera; family Vespertilionidae; genus Myotis; species Myotis daubentonii. The sequence continues at coordinate 12,388,872 of NC_081842.1, read as the reverse complement.
CCCTTTAACGCTGATTCCTACAGGGAATGAATGTGGAGGTGTGTGGGGTCTTTTCTATCTTGTTCCTGGGACGCCCAAAGGCCTGGCATTGCAAGAATGTCTTCTTTTCTTTGTCTTTTTAAAATACACTTTTAAAATTTATAACAATTTAGGTTTAAAGAGAAGTTGCTACGATAGTATAGAGAATTCCTATTATACGACACCCACTTTCCCCTATTGCTAACATTTTACATTAGTATGATACATTTGTCACAATTAATGAACCAATATTAATATATCATTATTAACTAAAGTGCACGCCTATATTTCCTATATTCTTACCTAATGTCTTTTTGTTGTTGTTCCAGGATTTCATCCAGGATACCATATTGCATGCAGTAGTCATGTCTCCTTAGGCTCCTCTTAGCTGTGACAGGCTCAGACTTCCCTTGTTTCTTATGTGAAGTATTTTGTAAAATGTCCCTCAGTTGGTATTTCTCTGTTGTTTTTCTTAGAACTAGACTTAATGGTTGTGGGGGTTTTGGGTTGTGTTGTTGTTTTGGAGAAAGGTCACAGATGTATAGTGGCATTTTCATCATATTACCCTAAGGGTACATATAATAGGGTGTCCTCAAGAAATGTATACACACTTTGAATAATTATTCATTCTATGGGTTAAATCTGAAAAGAAATAAACATCAATTGAGCTAGCAAAAAATAAACAAACGTGTATACATTTTTTGGGACACCCTATACCATGAATATGACTTATCATTGTTATTGTTAACCTTCATCACCTGGATGAGGTAATATATAGCAGCTTTGTCCACAGGTTATTTCTTTTTTTTCCCCTTTCACACTGTATTTTTTTTTAAAGGAAAGTCATTAGGTACAAATCACACTTTAAGGAAGAAGAGTTATGGTCCACATCCTTGAGGATGGAGTATCTCCATAAATTATTAGAATTCTCCTTGGGAGATGTGTCTATCCCTTCCACATTCATTCATTCATTTTTTATATCAGTATGCACTCATGAACATTTATTTTATACTTTGGATTATAGTCCAATACTACTTTATTTATTTTAGTGCTCAGGTTATTTCAGCTTTGCCATTGAATTTTTTCAGTTGGTTCCTTATGTCCCTTTGAGATATCCCCACCACACACACACACACACACACACACACACACACACACACCCGTTTTCAACATTACTTTTCTTTCTCACATCACAAAGTGTTCCACACTGATCTTGTATATTTTCTGCTCTGGTCCCAGAATCAGCCATAACTCCAAAGAATCCCTGATTTCTTCCATTGTCAAATGGTATTAGAAACCGAAATCTGGGCAGGAGGTATACTCATCGCTGGTAGGGTGTTGTTGAAAAACAGGAATGTTGCTGTTTCACTCTACAATCCTATTTGTGAACTATCCACTCATGTCCAGATCCAGAAACAGTGTGTTGAAAGCTCCCATGTATATCAGACACTTTTCTAAGGACTTTCTTGTCTATCTCTTTTTAAGGTCTCAACCAACTCATGAGAAGGAACGTATATCTTCTACACATAGTGACCCCAAGGCTCAGGAAAGCTAAGTTGCTTGTCTAAGCCCACTTATCGAGGCTGAAAAGAGATAGAACTGGAATTTAAAGACCTGAGAATTTTTTTTTTTATGGATAGCTGGACTTCTTATCTTTCTATCTGAGTGTTTAACCCTTTTGCCATCTTTATTCAAGAAAAGAGTGGAGTAGACTTAGTGGAATTAGTGGCTTTCTTATGTTCTAATTACATACTTACATTTTTAACATTCATCCAAATATAACTGTACCACTCTTCTGTCTCAATCTTATCATGTATAATACCATGCGTATTCCATTTTTTATTTCTGTGTGTCTTCCTTTGTAGTCTGGAAGGTTATTTTTGTTCCTGTTGCTGTTATTTAAACTATGCTTTCAGTGTATCTGTTGATATATGGACATTTATTTGTGTGTTTAGTTGAATTATATTTTTATTTCTCACCAAAATGGAAGCTGCACAAGGTAGAGAATTTCTTGACACTTGCTCACCACTGGAGGAGGTCCCGGGCTGAGCAAAGTGTCTGGTATAAATAAATGCGTGTTGGTTTGGGGATGAGTTAGAGTGGGTGGAAGAAATAGGAGAAAATAATGATTATATTCTAAATCATGAAGCCCTAAGTAGGTGGGATGTCAGTTTTCTCTAAGGTGATATTTAAGCTGATACCTCAAAAAACAAAAGAAGTGAATGTTTAGTATGAGGGGTAGGAGGACGGGGGAGAAGATGTCCATGCATTCTGGTATCTTTCAAGCCCAAGGAGTTGCATGTGAATGAGAGCAGTGTGCTGTTGTTGACTCTGCATGACTGGCAGTAGCTGGTCCTTTGATTGGACTGGAACCTAAGCCAGTCAACTTGGCCTGAGTCATCTGTAATCTCTCAGCAGCTGATAAGGACTGTGGGGTGAGGGTGGGCGGGAGTCTGGCTCTTCTGTAAAATTACAAGGTTCCTCCTCTGTGGTGGAACTGACCCAAAATAGCAACTAGGAGAGTTCTGCCCCCTGTAAACATTGTTAAGAACAAAGCTTTATAGTGAATTTGCTGAAGAGAACTGGTTCCATCCTGCCATGGACATCTTATCTGATGAACATAAAGGTCAAGCTGGGCTTGCTGGTAGACCCGATAACCATTTCCAGACAGCAACAGAAATGACCTTTTAAAAAAGCCACGTCCTGGCCAGTGTGGATCAGTTGGTTTGAATGTCATCCCGTGCACTGAAAGGTCACCAGTTCGATTCCCAGTCAGGGCAACATACCCAGGTTGTGGGTTTGATCCCTGGTCGGGGTGTGTGTGTGTGGAGGCCACCAATTGCTGTTACTCTTTCACATCAATGTTTCTCTCTCTCTCTCCCTCCCTCCCCCTTCCTCTCTCTCTCTAAATTCAATAAAAACTTTTTTTAAAATGGCAAAACAAAAACATCAGCATAAATAGAACCTGGAGTTTCCTAAGGCTGAAAAGACTCATTATTCCTCCACATGAGTAGTTTAATGAGAGGAGCGCATGTGAATTTACATGTGCTTGCTCTACCCATGCTTTCCATCGCTTTGGTGCTCTCCTGGGGATCTTTTGGGTGCAGAAGATGTCTTGGACCATAGACACTAGAAGCAGTTTCTATTGTTGGCAAGCAGACTGGCAGAAAACAGTAAAGGCCATCATTTAAAATATCAATTCTTTTCATCTCATATCCAATAAGGGCACTAATTATGAGTCAGTACTTTGGTATAGTTGTATTGCCAGATTGATGTTTTGAGGAAGATGAGGGTGAGGATGGAAAGGGAGACTCGGAATTGGAGTCAAGTGCTTTTTTTAGCAAAAGCAGAAAAAATAAACTTTAAACAACTTAAAGCTAGGCAATGTTTTCTTGGAAGGTGTTACTGCTAACCAGGCAAGAACTCAGAAGAACAACCCAGCC